>NC_068991.1:28246100-28249408 GCF_001194135.2 Octopus bimaculoides
AATATAGGTATTCTTTCGCTTCAACCCGCGCACTTCATTAATTTCCGTAAAAAAAATTTTATCTATTTACTTTTTGCGCGCAGTGTTCAGCATTCCAAGATTCGAGGAAGGTAAATAGTCATGTGTATGAAACTTATAGAGAAGCATGCTATCAGCAAGGTTTTTTTAGAAAATGATGTGCATTGAGACCTTACATTGACTGAAGCATCAATATCAGATTCTCCAAGGAAACTCTGTAAACTTTTTGCAATTATACTGAACATGTGTCAACTTGGCAGTCCCCTACAGCTTTGGATGAAACATTGTGAGGACATGGCTGAGGGCTTAAAGTATGCAGTTCAACAGTCAAACACAAATATCAATATTGAAATTGAGGATCAAGTTTTGGCCATGGGAGGTAAAAATTTGTAAGAGTCTGGCTCTGGACAGCCAAAAACATGCCGCCAAATTAGTGATTTAACTTCTAGAGACATAGCAAGAGAGACAAATTATGACATCACAAACTTGGCTGCATTTGTGAATGAACATGAACCTAAGCTTCTTCCAGAACAACGTTGTGCATATGAAGAAATTATTTCGTCAGACAGAGAAAAAATCGGAGTAATTTTCTTTCTTGATACTCCTGGTGGCACAGGTCAGACACTTGTAACAACACTGCTTCTCTCCAAGGTGAGGCAACAAAATAGAATTGCAGTTGCTGTAGCATCGTCTGGCATTGCTGTCACCCTTCTCCCAAGAGAACGAACAACTCATTCTGCTTTTAAATTATCGCTAAATCTGGTCACAAATGACAGTCCAGTTTGTAAAATAAGCGAAGGTTCAGGTTCAGTAGAAGTACTGTGCCAATGCCACCTGATCATTTGAGATGAACGCACCATGTCACATACAGGTGCAATGGAAGCTCTTTATAAGACCTTACAGGACATAATCTATGGGAGGAGTTACAATAGTTTTATCAGGAGACTCCGGATAGACATTGCCAGTCATTCCAAGACGAACAAAATCTGATGAAATAAGATCATGCATTAAATCTTCACACCTATAGAATAAATTAAAAAAATTCTCCTTCAATATCAATGAGCGAGATTTATTATATGGGGAAATATGTGCAGAACAGTTTTCAACCTGACTCCTCCAATAAGGAAATGAGAAAATACCATTTGATGGGAATGGTGGTATCAATTTGGTTCGTATTGCTATAACGGGGAATTCTCCAGCTGAATTGAAGAAAGGGTATTTTCAGACTTAAGTAATGTGAAAGGGCGATTCTTGCTTCAAAAAATGAGACAGTAGCAAGGATTAACCATAAATTAATGAATAAGATTTCAACAGTCATTAAGGAGTACAAGTCAGTTGATTCAGTCCTTGATGAAAATCAAGCTGTCCATTACCCAATAGAGTTCCTTAATTCTCCTGAGCCACCTGGAACTCCTTCGCATAAACATTTTCTAAAAGTCCTAATAATGCTTCTGAGAGATTTAGATCCTCCTAAGTTATGCAATGGGACAAGGTTGACTGTGAAGACATTATCACCTAAATTGATAGAAGCTACCATCATCACTAGATGTACCTCTGGGGAAGAGATCTTCTTTCCAAGAATTCCAATCAAACCAACGGATATGCCATTTGAGTTCAAACGAACACAATTCCCAGTGCGATTTTGCTTCGCAATGTCTATTAATAAAACTAAAGGTCAGACTTTGAAATCAACTGGCTTGCACTTAATTGAGCCTTGATTTTCTCATGGTCAGCTTTATGTTGGTTGCTCCACGGTTGGTAGTCTGTAAGACCTATTTGTCTATACTCCAAACCAGAAAACAAAGAATGTTGTTTACCCAGAAGCTCTTACCTAATTTCCTTCAACATATGTGATAGAATTTATCTCCCTTCATAAAAGTGGTAACCTTTATATTTTCGTTTTTTATCATTATTATTATTGTTGTTTGTTGTTGCTGTTGTTTGTTACGCTTTTTAAAATTGAATGAAATTTAATAGTATTTTAAAATGTCTAATGGAATTTAAAATTATTTTTTAAGCATTCGTGTACATTAAACTAATTAAATATTATTTTACACAATAATAGAACTAAAATTTCTTTGATTAAAACCCTTTCTAACATGGACGTATCCAAAGAGCATTTGAGGCACATAATGCTTTATGAGTACAAAAAAGGAAACTCTGCAACCGAAGCTACTCGAAACATACATTCAGTTTATGGGAAAGAATACTTGAATGAAAGAACTTGCAGAAGATGGTTTGTAAAATTCAGGAGTGGAGATTTCAGCCTTGAAGATGAAGATCGAACAGGACGTCCAGTTGAGTTTCATGATAAGCTCCTCGAGGCATCACTTGAAGAAAATCCTGCATTATCAGTTGAAGAATAGGCAATAAAGCTTAGTTCAAACCATACAACTGTTCATCGTTATCTTCAATAACTTGGAAAGGTTCCTAAACTTGGAAAATAGGTGCCTCATGAATTGTCCGAAAGCAACCGCAAATCCCGAGTTGACATCTACTCTTCTCTCCATTCTCTCGAACTCATTTCACCCTTTTTGAATAGACTTGTGACTGGTGACGAAAAATGGATCTTCTATCGAAATGTTAAACGTCGTAAACAGTGGCTTGGTAAAAGGGAAAAAGCTGAACCACAACCAAGAAGGGAATTTCATGGGAAAAGGGTTCTTCTCTCTATCTGGTGGGATTGCAAAGGAGTAATTCACTTTGAATTGTTACCACCTAATGCAACAATCAATACCCAAGTCTACTGTCAGCAATTAGAGCGTTTGAACCAAGCTTTGAAGAAAAAAGACCCGCTTTAGTGGTTTCATCAGAACAATGCGCGACTCCACACTGCAAAGATCACATGACAGAAGATCAAAGAGCTTAGTTGGGAAAAATTCCTCATCCAACTTATTTTCCCAACCTTGCTCCTTCGGACTACCATTTGTTTCGTAGTTTACAGAATAATATGGGGGACATAACTTTCGCAAGCCAGGAGGAGGTCGAAATTGACATTTCAGAGTTCTTCGCTTTGAAACGAAAAGAGTTTTACATTGATGGGATTAAAAAGCTTGTAAATAGATGGAAGGAAGTCATAGATAATCAGGGAAAGTACATTGATGATTAAATTTCAATTAAATATAACATTTGATCACTTTATTCAAAATTCGGACAGAACTAATGGGATGACCTGATATTATTGTTATTATTATTATTGTTATTGTTGTTGTTGTTGTTGTTGTTGTTGTTATTATTATTATTATTGTTCAGTAGTTTTATTTTTATAACGTGCTTTCACTTCACTACCG
>NC_068991.1:28249723-28250250 GCF_001194135.2 Octopus bimaculoides
TTTGACAACTATATCTGGTCTATTTGCCTTTGTTTCTCTATCTGTGTGTATTGGCATATCCCAGAGTATGGTTGCTTTCTCGTTTTCTGTGACTTTTTCTGGCGTGTGTTTATACCATCTTTTTTCTGTTGTTATTCCATAGTGTTGGCATAGCTTCCAGTGTATATAGGTCCCAGCTCTGTCGTGTCTGTGAACATATTCCTTCTTAGCCAGGACTGGGCAGCCAGAGATAATATGATTTATTGTCTCTTGTCCATCTCCACATATTCTACAGTTACTTGTTATGTTTCTTTTCATTATATGTTTTTGGTAATTTCTGGTGGGGAGGCTTTGCCTTTGCACAGCTTCTAACACTGGAGATATACTACGGTGCCAGCTGTTCACTACCAGTGAACTAAGCTAACACCCCTTATTTTTCGAGCATCTTCTGGAGTATTCGAGCGGTTCCAAACAGTGCTGTTTTCTGCAAGTGCTCCACACTTATTGCAGCCCCTATTTGTTCCACGTACTTCTCGAAATTTTTGCTC
>NC_068991.1:28250260-28250921 GCF_001194135.2 Octopus bimaculoides
GCAGCCCCTATTTGTTCCACGTACTTCTCGAAATTTTTGCTCACTGTTCCCAGGGCTCCGACAATTATTGGTACTACTGCCACCTTTTTCATCGACTACAGCTGCTTAAATTCCCAAGCTAACCTGTCATATCTTTCGACTTTCTTTCTTCCTTATCGCATACTTTGTTGTCAGCTGGGCATGCTATGTCTATGATTGAGCATAGTTTGTTTTCTTTCTCAGTTAAGACTATGTCCGGCTTCCTATTCTTTATCTCATGGTCGCACAGAATCATAAAATCTCATACGTTCTTTGCATTTCCATTTTTGACGATGCTTTCAGGTTTATGGTCGTACCAATTTTTTGCTCTGTCAAGTCCATACACGTTGCAAAATGTCCAATGCACAAGCCTGGCTATATTGTCGTGGCGTCTCTTATATTCCTTCTGTGCTATTGGCGTACATTGGCTGGTAATATGCCATACTGTTTCACCGTTTTGTTCACAGATTCTGCACTTATCACTTTCTGATGTGTTGTCTATTCTGTATTTTATGTAGTTTGTTCTTAGTGCTTGCTTTTGGGCAGCACAGATTAGAGCCTCCGTTTCCGGTTTTAAATCACTTTTAGTCATCCACAGCCAACTTTTTTCTCTGTCTGTCTTATCCTCAACATCTCTATGAAA
>NC_068991.1:28251495-28252241 GCF_001194135.2 Octopus bimaculoides
TTCATCTTTACCATAAAGTTTGAGGTCACCCATGAATAACGAATGGTTGACTTTTTGTTGGCGGCTTTTGAATACATGCCCAGCTTTTGCTTTCCTCAGAATCAGTGTTAGTGATATCAAGCACAGTACAAAGATCAGTGGGGACAGGCAGTCCCCTTGGAAGATGCCCTTCCTAATTTCTGCTGTCCCTAAACTTCTTCCGTATGCTGTCAGGTCCATCCTTCAATTCGCCATACTTTTTCCAAGCAATCGCTCAACATTCGATGCAATACCAAATAGGTTCATTACATTCCATAATCCAAGATTGCGGGATCATATCGTACGCCTTACGATAGTCGATCCATGACATCGCTAAGTTACTTTTCCTCCTCTTGCAGTCTCTAAGTACAGTTTTCTCTATCACAAGTTGATCCTTGGTGCCTCTGCACTTACGCTTGCAACCCTTCTGCTCATGTGGCAGAGCTCCATTTTTTTTTTCAGATGTTCGTACATTGACTCTGCGAGTATTCCAGTTAATAATTTCCACATAAGTGGCAAACAGGATATCAGCCTGTAATTATCTACCGTATTGCCTTTTTCGATGTTTTTCAGACACACCAATATCCTACTCAATGTCAACCACTCTGGTGTTACTTGGTCGGCATTTAACAAGGTGTTGAGTTGCGCAGCTATTCGTGCATAACATTCACCAAATCTTTTGATCCAGTAGCCTTGAACTCCATCTGGTCCCGGGGTTTCCAGTTGCT
>NC_068991.1:28252251-28253341 GCF_001194135.2 Octopus bimaculoides
TTTTTTTTTTTGCTGATTTCCTCCACCTTCCTAACTGTTCTGCCTGTTTTGGACAGACTACTGTTTGTTTCAGTTCTTGCAACCATTCAGCATCCTTCTTGTGCTCCTTGTCTTTGCTCCAGATGTCACTCCAAAGTCTTTGACTTTCAATGTTATCTGGTATCAACTTTCGTCTGTACATTCTCCATTTTTGTATTTTTGTTCGCTTTTAAGCTCCTCTTTCTCTTTTCGGTCTAACACAGATTTCCTTCAAGAGCATGTCTAACCCTGCCTGGATTCTTCTTTTCCATCATTCATGGATCTTTTCTTCTGTCACTCCCATTATGTTTCTTTTTCTTGACATCAACACCCACATTTTCTGCTACAACAATACTAGCTGCTTTGATCAAATTATTTGTTTCTGTGATATTGTATGTTCTGATGTATTTTAGAATTTCATTGACATTTTTCGTTTCTTGCTTCAATTTCCATCGATCAACCTTTTTAAGGTTGCAAATAATGTCGTTATCGCTCTCCTGTAGTCTTACCTTTATTCTTTCGTAGATTGCCTTTTGTTTATCTGTCATGTCACCATTAGTTTTATTGTCTTCTTTTAGATCATCTATATGTCTCTCATCAAGTAAACTACCACTGCTCCTTTTCTGTGCTATGGGATTACTCTTATTAGTAAGAACTGTATTTTTATTGTTATCTCTGCTGCTATTTTCCATGACCCGTCTTTTGATAGCTTCGAGCTCTACTTCTGTGAACCATTTTTTCCTTATTGCTCTAGCTTGATCACATAGTTTCTGCTCCGTGAGCTGAAACAATCCCTTTTCTCTCCAATGATCATACATACGTTGTTGGTAACCTCTAATTCGAGCACCATTTTCATCTAGCGGGCTGTTCAGATAGTAACACTCCATGACCACAGCATTAATTTGCTTTCTCCATCTACGCTGTGTGTGGTGGTCCCTTTCTGGATAGCGACAGGCTGGAACCGTACCAGAACCTCTGAGCTTGCCGGGTGCAACACTGTCACCATCAATGGCTTCAGTTACATTACCACCGTTATTCACAATATTTTGTTTTTTCATTGTCACTCACATGA
>NC_068991.1:28253684-28255249 GCF_001194135.2 Octopus bimaculoides
AATGTGTACAGTGCCCAGTAGTGCAATTTTCTGTATGTTATATATACTTATAAGGCCTGGTGTTTTTGTTATGTATTTGTCTGAATATTTTTTTATCATACCTAATGCGCTTACTATGATAGGTGGTGGTGGTTGTACTTGAAGGTTCCGTTGTCTGACACAAAATCAACTCTGATAGAGTAGGACTATGATGAAAAGCATTCCTATCGTGACCATCCTGACTTTTATGGATATATAGATTTAAATTATTTGACATGTTAATATTTTCAAGAAAGTTTGTGCGTGATTTGGTTACTGTTTCTTACAGATCAATCCAAGGCGTACAGACTCTATCATTGAAGAAGAGGGTATGAGCTTAGCATTTGCCAAATACTAAGTGAGACTATCTTATGTTTTTAGCTTCTGCAGCAAGAAAATATGGAAATATTTCCTGTGTTAAAAAAAAAAAGTGTGAATGTTGTTTTTAAAATAGTTTATAAACGAAAATCATAAGGGGTTCTTTTCTGGTGCCTGTTGGTGAGCAATTTAGAGAAAACCAATACTGGAAAGGGCATTCAAGATAAATTCAAACCAGCGATGGTAGAAACTGAACTGTAATTCTCCGAGAATTTATAAGTGGTCAACATTCTACTGGCATATTCATTCTCATTAAAAGCACTGAAGGCATAAAATACATTCCCATTATTTGAGCCAAGCACAGGACTATTATATTGGATGATTTGCTGCTAGCAATTGCATAGAAGAACCTGTAAAAGTCCTATAATGGTTATTTCAATGAGCCAAAAGGATATATGCTGAAACAAGAATTTTACTTCAAATTGTACTCCATGATACTTTGACTGCAATCTCTAATCCTCGAGTGACCAGATCAACTTTACCAACTCGATCGAAGATGATATTGATGGCCGACATGAAAATTTCTCAAACACAATAAACCGAGAAGAAATAACCGAGAAAGATTTTTTAGGGTTTGATAAAAAGCATATTACTCTACCTTTGATATTCGAGAACTATTTTCTCCACTTTGTCCTGCATTTATGTACTTACATCTGTGTGTGTGTGTTTATATATGAATGGATGTATATAATCAAACTCTCTCTCTCTCCCCTTCCTTTACTACTTTATTCTTTCTCCCAACTTTCTATATTGTTAGTGATTACTAACTTTGTATAAACGCTTCATCCAGATGTAAATTTTGTATTATTTGTTTCTCTGTCTGAAGGACTTCAAATAGGAAATGTCTTACATGTTTGCCCAACAAGTACAGCCTTGTAATTTCTATTAGCAAACGAAACACGTGCAATTGTGAATAAATAATGCCTAAAATATTTTCCAGCTTCCTTTTTTAGATATGAAATAACTCTGCGAACAATATTTCCTGAATTTTCAACTTCAGTATGTACTTAACATAAATACAACTAAATGCTCGACTGTAATACTTGAGTAAGCAGATGTGTTTCAAGAGGATACACCTTGGATTTTACCCTACCTACATTGTGTGTGTGTGTGTGTGTGTATGTGTGTGTGTGAGAGTGTGTGTGTGCGTATGTGTATGTGTGTGTGTA
>NC_068991.1:28255934-28257202 GCF_001194135.2 Octopus bimaculoides
TACTCTCTCGCTGCTCACACGTGACCATCGTCCATCCTTTTTTTTCACACGTGTTCATCTTTCTTTTCTTCCGGTCTGTTCGACAGACCAGACGTATTCTTGTCTTTCTCCCTTCTATCTTTTCTCCTGTCAAAGAATGTTCCTCAGCGTTCACCGCTTTACCCCGTCTGGCTTAGCAACCCTTACAATTTGTTTCAATGTCCCGTTTTTGTTACCAACTTTGACCCTCCGAAAAATCCCAAATTTTATTTTGGTTTGCGGTTGCAACTGTTTTCTAGAAAGCACATGTCGTGAATTGCCCGAAATGTCGAGTAGATAAATAGCCGAGAACTGATGAAGGGTCGTTCTTTATGTTACTTATCTTGTTTTGCATTTGTTTCTCTCATTGTTCGCAAAAATAAGTTTGTCTTCGTATTTCATGTTGTTTTTTTTATATTTCGGATTTTCATGTTTTCATATTTCATGTTGTTTACGTTTTGTGACGTCCTCTACTAATATATACATATATATATATATATATATGTATATATATATATGTGTGTGTGTGTGTGTGTGTGTGTATACATGCCTATATATATTTTTATTTATATTATATATATATGTATATATATATATATATGTATATGTGTGTGTGTGTGTGTGTGTGTGCGTGAGTGTGTGTGTGTGTGTGTGTGTGTGTGTGTGTGTGTGTGCTTGTGTGTGTGTGTATGTATATATATATATATAAGAGACCAAAGTGTACGTACACCGACATGTATAAAAAAGATTACAAAAAATGGGACAAGAACGCAAAACATCCAGACAGCTAGATGTGTGATATATTCCTGGAATTAGCGCGCCAAAACGAAGAATTTGTTATATCCGAAACTAGTTCCTGTTTAATGATGCTTGTTTAGGTGATTTTAAATGTCTTGCCCGCTCACGTTTTTGGTATGCTGCTATTCTAGCGCATCAATTGTCCACGTTAGTGGTCGACGTTATTTTTTAAAATGTACCTTAATCCCCTGAGATTGCAGATAATATTTCTGAATCTCTTTGATTCTTTAGATGTGCTGGCCTACTGATAATTAATCGATATTAATTAATATATGACTAATTACCAGATTTTATAATAATATTTTACCCATTGCCCATGTTCTCATACTGAATATAGAAGACGCAGTAAATATTTTCTGCGGATATATTCCTGGAATTAGCGCGCCAAAACGAAGAATTTGTTATATCCGAAACTAGTTCCTGTTTAATGATGCTTGTTTAGGTGATTTTAA
>NC_068991.1:28259289-28264320 GCF_001194135.2 Octopus bimaculoides
TGTGTGTGTGTGTGTGTGTGTAGGGTGTGGTGAATAAATTGTCGTTTAAATTACGCAAAAATGAAAATAACACTGACATCTCATTTTAACAGATATTACTCTTTTACTCTTTTATTTACGAAAATTACATAAAAATATCTTGAAATACTAAAAAGTAAATTTATTCAATAATATCGCCATTCGCTTCAACCTCGGTCTTCAGGCCCATTGCTTATTTAAACATTATGTACAAAATGTACACAAACTACCTCAACCAATTCCCCCAAAATCACTGTGAATCCAACAATATGGTGACTGATGAGCAGGCCGGTGGAAAGAAGAGAGTATGGGAATGTGATGAAAAAAAACCATCATAAGATCCTTACAATAATATGGCTTGATTATAGGAAGTCACTTGACTCTGTTCCTCACTCATGGCTGCTGAAGTGTCTCTATTTGGCAAAGTGCCTGCTCTCTTAATTGCTGCCATTGAGAGGCTCACAAAGACCTGGGAAGTAATTCTTACACTTAAAAAAGAGAGCGGAACGATCGTCTCCAATGTTATAAATACCTCAAATGGAATATTCCAAGGAGATAGCTTCTCTGTAATTCTGTTCATTTTGGCATTAAATCCATTATCATTTCTGCTACAAAAATGAAATGGCTACACGTTACGGTCTGTAGCTGCTAGAGATATTACTGTAACCCATAATTTCTTTGTGAATGACTTCAAGATTTATAGTAAAAGTGTTTAAAATGCCAGAAAAGCAGCTGGAATTAATAACATTTTTTGCTGACACAGAAATGGAATTTGGTCAGAAGAAATATTCATATTTGATTATTGAAAGGGGAAAACCAGGTGCCCAGACCCAAAACCTGTGCATCAACGGTCTCACTATCTCTCCTGTCCCACACAAAGAATGCTACAAGTACTTAGGTATTGATGAAAACATGTGAATAGAAATAGAGTGACCCAAGAATATTACTCCAGACTTAGAAAAATATAGCAGTCGGAACTATCCTCTTACAACAAGACAATATCCCACACTGCACTTGCAGTACTAGAGTTGATTCCAACATTTGAGATACTTGACTGGTTTGTAGAAGAAATCCACTCCGTAGACACTGAACCCGCAAGATTTTGACATCAACTAGGAATCTCCACAGAAATAGTGATATCAACAGGTTCTACATAAGAGATAAAGGAGGTATAGGCTTCAGATCAGTACAGACAGCATTCGAATGTCGCATAGTCTCTCTCAGACAGCTATTGCTAAACAGCAGCAGCAAAAATAAATGCATTAGCTTAGTGCTGGAGAGTGAAGGAAACAACACCTTACATGTCGGAAGCAATCTCCTCAGGAAGCACTCTCTTCCTGATGATCTCTCATACAACAAATCAGCCGGACTAGCATACCTCAAAGAAGACCTGGAAGTGAAACGCTCGGCATACCAAAAAGACATGAAGCGAAAACTCTCTTGGAATCGTGACCGCTACATCACACTTCGAAGGCTATACATTTGCAATCGAAGAACAGGAAATTTTTACTGAATGCCTAATAAACAAAAGAGACAGTTAAGCCCTTGGAGTTCCATGATGCAACCGTAAATGTAGATTATGTCATATTTCTGTGAAAGACATTATACATGTGATTAGCAGCTCCCAAAATTGTCATCAAGGTACTACCTCCCTATGTGACATGACATTGTCGCAAAAGCAATATATAATGTCATCCAGAAAAAAGACTCTCCTGAAATAAATATAGAGAATCCTCCTGTTACTGGAAGCGTACACAAATAACAGCACAAAGAATACTGGTGGAACATTCCCATAAAAACATCTGTCAAGTGTAAGTATAACAGTCCGAACATTGCTGTTTGGGAAGGGCAAGAAAAGGTATGTACCGTCATAGAAGTCAGCTGTTCTGCTGATGTGAGAATCTCTTTGAAAATCAAAGAGAAAGAAGAGAATTGTGGACAGGTGCTTCGAAACCGCCAGCTTCAATATTTGTATTACAAATTTACATTTATATCAACAATTATTGGAGCACTTGGTTTTGTAAGTAAATGCCTAACTGTCAGTCTGGATAAGCTTGACTTTTTAGAAAAAGAAATCAACCAACTGACTCGCACATTACAAATACAATCTATAAGTGGAGCAGTAAAACTATGCAAGACTTTTCTCAGGTTTAAAATGTGACCCTGTTTTCGTTATCTACATTCCAACGATGGAGCTTTGTATCTTTGTTAGAAACCAACTCCTTCTTCAGAGGAAGAATTTAAATAATCAAAAACGGAAGAGAAATATACATACATACATACATACATACATACATACATACATATATCCATACATACATGTACATATACACACATAAATGCATGCATACATACATGTATGCGTGCATGCTTACGTATATACCTACATACATAATACGTACATACATACAAACATACATACATACATACATACATACATGCAAGCATACATACATATATACATACATGCATGTATACATATACACATACATAAATACAAACAATAAGAACCCACAGTGTGGTAGAAGCCATAACCACTCATAATAAGGAGTACTGGTGGAATGGCCCAGTGAAAACCTCCGTAAAATATAAACACAATAGACCTGATATAATGATTTGGGATAGAGAAGAGAAACTGTGTACAGTTGTGGAAATCAGCTGCCAGCGGTTGTTAACATAAAGCTGAAGATCAGTGAAAAAGAGAATACCTTCGCTGAACTATTGAGAAATCTGCATATTGTTATATCCGATTTCTTCGCTGTTGGTATTGGAAAGAGGTGTTCACACCCTACAAGATCTATTGATACCTCCCATACACCTTTCCAGTTCTCGTCATTAACAGCTTTTTTCTTGACCTTGACGAACGAACCATCTTGACCTTGATGCACAAACGTAATGAACTGATTACTGCCATCCTACTGCGGTTTCTTGTTACCATTGATCGTTTCCGTCTTTGAGAACTTCGTTGTGTTTCGAACACCATCTTGCAATTAGATAGAATATGGTTTATCATGCCAACTTCTCTGCATCTTCATTTGTCGTCATTCACTATATTTCAGCAAATGCGTGGGGGTGGCATTATATCATAGATGGCCTGAAGAAAGAAGTTCAACCGTAATATGATTCATCTCCACGTTTTATCCGAACCTACTTTCCTTACAATAACCTCTTCCTCCCACTTGTTCATCTGGCCTTGTTGAAGGCATTGAATCAAATGCAATTCCTCTTTGATTCTCAGGCACTGAAAGCAGCTGTGCGCTTCCTCTGTGTCATAGTCAAAAATATTTTAAATAGATTGCAACAAATCTCCTTCCGGTCACTTTGAATTGTTCCCACAATATTTCAATGTTCAAGTGATGCTATTGTGTCATCAGTTTCTTTCTCTGTGTACCATTTTCGTGCAGTTTGACATCTGGTGGATTGTCCCATATTTCTACATTTTTGGTCTCAACATGACTTTTCGTGCCTTTTCAGCTTTACAATGCACCGGTCCTCCATAGTGATGTGAGGCCCAGCCTATTGTTTTCGACTGACTAGTATTCGACCTCAAGTCCATTTCGGGATCATCACTTCTTCAGTTAGGCAACATGACTTCTCGCACCTTTTCAGCTTAGCAGATCTCAGCAATCGATGTTATAGGTAGTTGAAGAGACCCTCTGTTAATCGTTCAAGGTAGAGCAAGCCATTTTTTGTGGTAAACATGGCACTTCTGCTTCATGATCTCCATTCTTGACAGTGCTACTTGGTATATGAGAAGAGGCCAAGCAGTACGAGGATATGGGCCAAACTTCAAGCACCGGACCTTGTATTTGCTCGGCGGTTTTGATATGTCTATGGTTTTCAACCCATCTTCGGTTTGGCTATGATTTCAACGCTCTTAATCTTATCAGACAACGAGTAAAGTTTGTCTTTAACCGTTGGTATTGTTTCTTCTTTTATTTTGAAATTCACTTGCTTCTGCGACCTTTGACAAAAGCCAGATTGCGTGACTTATTTGCCTTAAATTGCTCTATTGATCAAGTGATTTGTTCATCCAGTCTATCCAGAATTATTTGCATAAGCTTTTGCTTTCTTATTAGTATTGTTATGTCGTCCATGGGTGCCTGCTTAGGTGATTTCCCTTTAGCGATTTCTTTGAGCAGTCTGCTGATCTAAGTAGCATCTCCATAACAAGCACGAACCAGATGACTGATATGGTACAACATGCAGCAGTTCCAATTTCTAGACGATGCAGTTCTTTGTGAAATTTTCTGCCATAAACTGCATTTTGAAGTCTTTATAGCAGCTGCTCATCAGTACCTTAGTCTCTCCGGCATAAAAAAGAATTTCAGTCCTTCCTCAACGATTTATATAGTATAGGACCATAAGTATTAGCAGATCAAGTCATATATCGTTCAAATCCTTTTTATTCTTCTTCGCATCTTGTATCGCATCCCAGATGGAAAATGCATGTTCCACACACCTAGTAATTCCAGGAATTCCAGCCTTTTGAGCACTTTCAGTCAAATAGCCATTATCTTGTTGGTATGTAGCTGTTCTCTTAGCAAGTATACCCATGTAAATCTTGTCAAATACATCAAGGATTGAAATTTGTCTGACCTGGCCAATCAATTCTGCTTCGGCTTTCTTTGGTAAGTAAGTTTCTTCCGCATTGTACCAGTCATCGACAAGTTCACCTTTATTTACATTATTTACATTTAACGGATATTTGTCCTCATCTTGTTTGTTGTTAACACAACGTTTCGGCTGATATACCCTCCAGCCTTCATCAGGTGTCTTGGGGAAATTTCGAACCTGGGTTCCCATTCCTAAGATATTATTCGATGTTATTATTATTATTATTATTATTATTATTGAGTGAGAGAGCAGTGCATGCCATCAAAGTGACACTGGGGTAAAATATACGAAGCCCATTATACCCATCATGACTACCCATCTGATAAGGGTATACCAGGCACATGCATCACAACCATGGTGATCTCATATCAAGATAAACAGCGCATGACCTCGCAG
>NC_068991.1:28265049-28267479 GCF_001194135.2 Octopus bimaculoides
TAATAATAATAATAATAATAATAATAATAATAATAATAATAATAATAATAATATTAATAATAATAATAATAATAATAGCACTACTGGGTACTGCACACATTCTACGCAAAACACTTTCAATACAGTAAACATAAGAGCACCACAGCAAACCACAGCACATACCCAAGGCGCACAGAGCTGCGCTCGGTAGTGAAGTGAAAGCACGTTATAAAAATAAAACTACTGAATAATGGTGATAATAATAATAATAACAACAACAACAACAGCATTGAAAAATACCTTAGGAATGAGAACCCAGGTTTGAAATTTCCCCAAGACACCTGATGAAGGCTGGAGGGTATATCAGCCGAAACGTTATGTTAACAACAAACAAGATAAGGACAAATATCCGTCAAATATAAATAATGTAGATAATGTACATGATTCCTCATCTCTTAAATATAGAACAGCAAGTTCACCTTTACACCACAACTCTCTCAGTAGTGGGTAAAGCTTATAATGTAATTAATACAATACTTGTACATTTTGCATGGTACTCCATTATCTTCTGCTGTACTCTTCACCCTTGCCTTCTTAAGAAAGTTATCTACTTCCTTCCTACTGAAATCATCAAGGTGAAACTTGATACCTGGTTTCCTTGGGCGTTTCAAACCGTTCATGAGTAGGAAGGTTGATCTCGCTTTGGGTCACTGCAGGTCTCCTGTATATGCCAATCAAGCTCATCTTTAATGCCTTTTAGCCTACCACTCTTAACCTCGACAAACAACTTTCTATTAACCTCATAAGAGTTCTCAAGGAACTGCTCTCTCTTCCGTTTACTCTCCTTTCTTCCTTCAATGCATCTGATATTTCTTTGCATGTTACGACATTTTTTCTTTAGATCTTCATACAGAACTAACAAATTTTCTTTCGCTTTGGGTTTGGCCTGTATCCACTGCTTCCGTAAGTCCTCTCTCGCTGATAAGCCACCTAAAACAAAAATATGTAAATTAATCTGACAGTATATGCTAACAGTAGTGGATAATATAATTTAAATGTTGTATATAGTAATTGATTTTTTACGCTATCGATAGAGGATAGAAATGGGCTATATTTCCTTCAAGGCGTGGTCAACTGCGACAGGAGTTTCACCTCCATCTTTTTCTCACACATCGATTTATATGCATGCATATGTATATAACCTTGTATGTGTATGAGTGTGGTACGTGCGTGTGTATGTGCGTGCGTGTGTGTGTATGTGTGTGTGTGTGTGTGTGTGTGTGTGTGTGTGTGTGTAAACGAATTTTGATACGAGAAGATGGATGGGACAGGCTTTATTACAAGTAACTACAGTTATTTCAACGCATTATTATCAGTTGACTTTGGTCACCCGAGGATAAGCATGTATACAGCTATTGTTGAATCATATCAATGCAATATGGCATATAATTTATGTAGCATTCAGTAATTAACAACTGATAATTCAGCAATTAACAACTGTAGTGATTTGTAATAAAGCCTGTTCAATCCATTTTCTCGCATTAAATTTTGTTGTTTATACTCTACGGATATTTGCGGATTTTCACATGTATATCCAGTAACAGGAAAGGTCCTACTGTATAACAACATTTGGTAACCGATACCCGGAGAGGAGCTTTGGAAAGCACACTATAAGGCTATTACCTAGAATATATTAAAATATATTTGTATGTCATTGTCACTTTATTTTAAGAGCCGGTTTCTAACCTAGATCCAAGGCTCCTTTATTGAAATTTCAACATCAACAGGGTATTTTTGCATGTATGTGTATATGCAGTATTTGGAGTGAATGCATGTGCAGATTTTTATGTTTTGTTTTATGTGTGTATTCTCATGCATACACTTGCTTGTCTAGACATGTGTTTATATACTTAAATGGTAAACTTCTGGAAAGTTTTACAAATTCTTACAGTTCCAGTGATGTCTAGGATCTGTAGCTTTTGAATCAGCTTGCTCCTTTCTGGTTTTGAGAAGCCTAATCTCTCATGATTGGTACTTAGGCAATGTGTTAACATGTCCCAGTGCCTTAACAATTTCAGGAACTTGTAATCTGGGTTGAGCAGCTGTAGATTTCTCAATAGGTCAGCGTAATTATTTTCTTTTTCACTAAATCTACTTTCGCGCATTAATCAGTACACTAAGAGAGATGCTTTTTGACCAGAGACCAGTTCACCCAAAGAGAAAGAAAGCTATTTAGCTTCACGCATTAATGTTCTTCTTAACTAAATTGGGTCACGCGAAAGCAAAAGAATTCTCCTCTCTAATTAGCTTTTGACCGATGACTACCTCGAGAAAAATCAAGAGGTCAGCAACAGGCTAAAACAACAGGACGGTGATTCGTAGAAATACGTGGATTAGGTTTCAAATTCTAGCTTAGAAAGTTGGTAGATGTTCGCTGCATATGTACGCGCG
>NC_068991.1:28271351-28272408 GCF_001194135.2 Octopus bimaculoides
TACATATAGAAGCGCATACACTTACACGTATATATATTTATAGTTAAACATAAGAATGCCCATACTCCCTCTCCCTCTTTCTCTCTCTCTCTCTCTCTCTCTCTCTCTCTCTCATGCAAAAGCACACGCCCACACATAAACACTCACATACACACATGTACATACATACACATACAGACGCGCATATGTATATATAGGGAGAGGGGGAGTTGGAGAGAGATAGAGAGATACATACATACATACGTGTATATACACGTACACACAAACACACGTATATGCACATATTCATAGTTAAACCTGCAAACGCACATGCGGTCTTCGCCTTCTTTCTCATGCACAAACACACACACCCACATATAAGCACATACACACACACATACACACATCCACTCTCATACATACGCAATCATAATAAACTATCAACTGACTGACTGTTATCCATTACATGAGCGGCGAAGTAAACGATGCCAGAACCCATATGATGTAGAAACAGTATGAAAGAACACTGACTACAATCACAGCAAACTACCAAAACACACTACATAACAGATAAGGTTGAGAGGTGACACATAAGACTGAACTCACCAAAGACTGAAATCCACGTCAGTTGAAATTCTCGTTCTTAGAAATTCTTTGAGGTTTGGAGATGTCACAAGAAATAACTACGTCGATATGTAAGTAAACAGTCCCTTAATATCAACAAGTTTATTCCAAACTTATAACTTAACATATATTTTCTTTTTCTTTCTTGACTTAGCATCTTTTTGCTTTATTTTTCTTTCTTCTATCAACGATTTGTGTGTCTTCTGGAATACATTTCAGGCTTCGATTTTTATACATTATTTACACATTTACTGTTGACGGATATGTGTCATCAGGTGTCTTGGGGAAATTTCGAATCTGGGTTCTCATTCCTAAGGTATTTTTCGATGTTGTTGTTGTTGTTGTTGTTATTATTATTATAGTCACTGCCTGGAATCGAACTTGGAATCTTGGGGTTAGTAGCCCGGGCTCTTAACCACTACGCCATATACCCGTGGGCATTTTTATAATTTGC
>NC_068991.1:28272937-28274807 GCF_001194135.2 Octopus bimaculoides
ATATATAATAGGCGCGGGACTAACTGTGTGATAAGTAGCTTGCTTATCAACCACATGGTTCTGGGTTCAGTCCCACTGCGTGGCACCTTCGGCAAATGCCTTCTACTATAGCTTCGGGCCGACCAAAGTAGATGGAAATTGAAAGAAGTCCATCGTATACAAATATGTGTGCGTGTGTGTGTGTGTGTGTGTGTGTGTGTACCCTTTTATACGCTTCAGCCCGAGGGTTCTTGCCATGCTGGAGAACCATGTATGTATGTATGTTTATATACATAGAGAGAGAGGGGGGTTGTATGTGGCATTGTCACCTCACTGCGTGTAGGTTTGTTTGCTCCCTGTAACTTAATAGTTTGGCAAAAGTAACCTTTTTGAATGAGTACCTGACTTAAATATTAGTACTCTCGCTAATTTGTTCGGTTAAACACATCGAGGCGGAGCCCTAACGTGGCTGCAGTTTAATGACTGAAACGAATAAAATATAAAATATTTCCTTCCACCGGTTAATTTATAGTTTACTTTGTTAGCCTCTTGTTTTCCTAAACTTATCTTTGAGGGCCCATTTAGCCTGTATGCAGAGAAGTGATTCGTAGAACATATGTTAATGTCCACACACAAGCCGGACTGTGCGTGTGATATATTTGGGGACCAGCCCCATCCAAATCCTGTACGCCTTAACCACAGCCCTATCTATTGGTATTTGGCCCACAACTGACGCACTGACGCCCTCGACAGGGTTTATCACTCGAGACCTGAGTGAGCCTGGAGGTAGTAACAACTAAGGGTTTATTCCATGCCCTAAAGAAACACCTGAATGACAACACCGAATGCCTTGTTCGCTGGGATCGAACACAGAATTTTAAGATTGCAAGGGAAAATGTTAATCACTTAGACATGTCTGTTCACACTTGTGCAACACTCATGCATACATTCATATACACATACATACATACATACATGCATATATATACATACATACATACATACATACATACATACATACATACATACATATATCGTGTACTCCCATCGGAGTGACGAGGACCATGTAGTCATCCTTAAGGATGACTGATGACTTGCGAGGCGATGACTTTGTTTAAAGTGAAGATGGGTTGCGTACCGTTAACCTCACTCTCTCGTCCGAGACCATCTTTGATCCATTGGCAAGACCCGTCCAGACGACTGCGGATGGAGACAGAGACAGTAGATGACCAAGATGTCTTACTTGCCTCATTTTGCTCTCTCCACTTTATAATGCATTGCTGCAGCCATCTTCCACTCCGTTGAACCATGAAGGTTTCTGTAGTAGAGTCCGCCGGGTCTAGTCTTAACACGCATAGGTAGATAGGCCCTAATATACTTATTAACCCATAATTGGAACTCTAACAGATGCCATTTCTCTGGTCAGAATGAGTGTAGGACAAAAGCCCCTTAAGACAAAAGCCCCCTAAAACAAAAGCCCTATGGCTATATTTTTTGATTATTTTTTTCGGTTTTTTTTTTGTTTTTTTCCACCTTTTACTTGTTTCAGCCATTAGACTAAGGCCATGCTGGGGCACCGCCTTGAAGAATTTTTAGTTGAACGTATCGACCCCAGAATTTTTTTCCTTTTTACTTGTTGTAATTATTAGACTGCGGCCATGCTGGGGCACCACCTTGAAATATTTTTAGTCGAATGTATCGGTGTTAGAATTTTTTATTTGTACTTGTTGCAGTTATTAGACTGCGGCCATGTTGGGACACCACCTTGAAGAATTTTTATTCGAATATAACGACCCCAGAATTTTTTTAATAAATTTTCAACCAGCGCATGAAGTTAAGCATAGAAGGTACTTAGAAATTGGAATTTTGGAAAATATTTTTTTTTACAACC
>NC_068991.1:28275059-28276374 GCF_001194135.2 Octopus bimaculoides
AAGAAAATATAAAAAAAAACGAAGAATATCCAAAAAATATAACCGAGGTGGGGAGGTTATTAAAAACTTTCAGAAGTTTTGGTTGTTATTTTTAGCATGTCAAGAAACCTTCTAAACTTAACATCTAAAAGCATTCTGGGGTCGTTAAAATCGACTAAAGTTTCCTTAAGGTAGTGCCCCAGCATAGCCGCAGTCTGATGACCCGCAAAAAGTAAAAAGAAAAACAAAAATATCACAGAAATAGCTCTGATCAAGCTTTAAAAAAATTCTGGGTTCCATACAGCCATCTAAAAATTCTTCAACGGTGCCCTAGCATGGCCGGCCGCAGTCTAATAACTGCGACAAATAAAAAAGAAAAAAATTCTAGGTCGATATATTCAGCTAAAAATTATGAAAACGAAAAAATAACCGGAAAATATAACCGTGGGGATTTTGTCCTAGGGATCTTTTGTCCTAGGGGGCTTTTGTCCGAGGGTCTTTTACCCTAAGGGGCTTTTGGCCGGATCCTGGTCAGAAAAGACCTGGGAACAATAGTGGCTAAGTAGTTCCATACTCCTCAAAACACTGCAACTCCAGAACCAGGGCCCACAACAAGACAATTCAAAGTCATAAATAACACACATACACATACATACATACATACATACATACATACATACATACATAGTAGAAATAATTGATACGGAAGACAGTGAATACTTTAAACTTTATTTATCACAATGATCGTTTCTGTATGTTCTGCACCGCTCCCTAATGGGTGGGGAGCAATATAATGAATTCAAATGCATCTCACAGAGAAGTGCCTCTTCATGTGACGTAATATTATATACATGTATATACATTATATACATATATATATATACATATTATATTCATATATATATATATATATATATATATATATATATATATATATATGGGAGAATTTACGAAAAAAACAACAACAGACTAGGACAGGTGGTGTAAACAACAAAAGGATGTATTAGTTTAACGCTCGGGAATAGAGAAAGTCTTTAACGTTTCGAGCTACGCTCTTCAACAGAAAGAAATAAGGAGAAAAACAAGGAGAAAAACAAGGAGAAAAAAATATAAATTGTAGTGGTCAGCGATCTATCATGGCGAATGCCGGACAGAAAGTTCACACAGGAGAGCTAAGAAAAAGGGGCGATAACAAAGGGGAATGCTTAGCAGCATTTCGTCTGTCTTTACGTTCTGAGTCCAAATTCGCTGAGGTCGGCTTTGCCTTTCCTCTTTTCAAGGTCTATAAATAAGTACCAGTTGAGTCTTGGAGACGATGTAATTGTCTTACCCGCTC
>NC_068991.1:28276856-28285453 GCF_001194135.2 Octopus bimaculoides
GTGTGTGTGTGTACGCGTGCGTGTTGCGCGTGTGTGTATGTGCGTGTGTGTGTAAACGACAAAAAATGATTTGTCTCTGGCAGAAGGAAACTGACGAAAAACGATAGAGAGAAACTATTTGAAAGTGACAGAAGAAACCTACTAATTTTACAGGCATCACGAAAATCTTACCTGTATAAAAGCCGAACTAGGTCACCGAAATAAAGAGTTAAATACAGCATATCTAGAATTCAACTCTATTTGACCTTAGTTAATGGTGAATTTGGCAGGTTAAACAATTTGAGAACAAATGAAAATAATGTGAAGAACGTGAATTATGTACACTTGTGGGTAGGAAGGTTTGTAAGATGGACAGATACACTCGCGCACATAAATATGTCCGTCGCATGCGCGCGTACGGTGATACCTCGGTTAGCGTTCTCGATATGTGCTTAAAATATGTAGCGCTAAACGAGGTACTTGCAACATCATGAATATAATTACGAGATTGCGATTTTTAAAAAAGCGATATGGACTCAAATGGAGGTAGCAGAATCACTAAACACATGAAACATCCAGATAATCGCACCCTCCAAGCATCCAATAACTCTCACAAGACAACCTCTCACAATGCGATATTGTTAATTGTGATCGAAAGTTTTAATAAAATGAAAAAGTAGGTTTAATTTAGGACTAATTAAGTTGAAAAGAAAACCTTGTCGTATTCTTGATGTGGTCGCTTTGAGGGTACTTTTCAATAAACATTCATTTTTGCATTCGAATGTTTTGGGTTTTTTCATTTTCTTTCTTTGCAGATTACTTTATATCACAGGGTAAAATTTGTATCGATTTTACCCTTTTAATATGAGTATGGATCAGACCTATATCATACTGTATGAATTCAAGAGGCGTACTTCAGCAATGAAAGCTGCAAAAATTATTCGTTTTCCTTATGGAAATAAAACTTTGAGTGTCTGGACATGCCAACGATCGTTTGGCCAGTTTCGCTGGGAAAATTTCGCAAATTTTTCTTGATTTGGACGGCCAAATTCTGTCATTATTGAGCTTCTGAAAACCGTAGATGTCGTAAATTTAAAGCAAACTACACGAGAATTTACAAAGAAATTTGATTCGAGCCACACTTTGATCATAAAACACTTCAACCAAGAAAAACTTGGTCATCTGATCCCTTA
The DNA here is from genome assembly GCF_001194135.2 of Octopus bimaculoides. Lineage (NCBI taxonomy): Eukaryota > Metazoa > Mollusca > Cephalopoda > Octopoda > Octopodidae > Octopus > Octopus bimaculoides. The sequence continues at coordinate 28,278,029 of NC_068991.1, forward strand.
ACGTACGACTTGCTCTCGGCTTAAACAAAGAATTGTTCCCTGTCATTGAAGAGTAAACTTACAAGCAAACCTTGTCTGGCTTTAATCATCACGGGTAATGAAAAGTAGGTTCTCTATAATCGTATCCATTGAAATGACAATGGTCAGCACCTAGTGAGAAAAGGAGAAATCATCCCCAAACCAGAACTGCACAGAAACGAAGTTATGCTCTGTGTTTGGTGGGATATAAAAGGTGTCATCTATATGGAGTGTTAAACCAAAACGAAACATTTAATGCGGAGAACTATTATCGTCAATTAGAAGCTTTTCACAAAAGTTTACAAAAAAGCACCCATCATTGGTCAGACATATAGTCCAAGTGACTCAGGAAAAAATATGGCACTAAATAGGGAAGTTTGGCCTCGTCTTCCTTATGCTCCTGGCCTTGCACCATCTGACTGCTATGGTCGCAACATTATTTAGAGGGAAACAGTTCATTAATTGTGTAGAAGCTTAACATGATATTAAGTGATTCTTTGCTTCAAAAGCTGAAGAACTTTACGACCGGAGAATCAACAATCTTCCAGATAGATGGGCTTATGTTGTCAATAATAAGGAGGAACATTATCTCAATTAAATATATTTTAGAGTAAAGAAGCATATGTTTCTTTTCTTACTTGAAATGCAATAGAACTTCCTTTCCATTTTAATATAAAATTATCAAACAGCTTAAATCAATCAGTTTTAATGTTCGCCAGTAATTCAGTTGAAAAGTATCAGTGAGAAATTTAGGCAGACAATGGTATCTCTAAAATGAGAGAGGATGGAAGCTTTGTAAGTTGCCATGGTTTAAATCGATCACAAATCAATCTCTGCTCGTTGTGAATGTCTTAGAATTATCTCCTCCTTGTATCTGAAGATGTTCCCTTGCTCCTTCTACAATAAGTGGTCAAATGCAATATTGCATTGCGTTTTGTCTTCCACCAATATAGTAAGAGTATCTTCTTTTGCTGATAAGAACGAGAACGTCATGACAGAAACCTATATCTAACATGACGTACAAATCGTTCATGTGATCAAATTCAACGATTTGCTTATATATACCCGACAGTTGCCAACTTCCAATCGCCTCAACATTGATAGTTTTACATTCAGTGTCATGTTGTTCCACCTCACCTTAGTTTTGCAGACTGCTTTCTATTTATGATGAGTAAAATGTGTGCGTATGTGTCTGAGTGTGCAAAAGACGGGCAAGGTCTGATACAGATTGGTACTAGTGTCTGTCGTCGCAGGTGTTGTTGTCAGAATCCAAAGAGTTGGAACAGATACTACAAAGCATATAAGTCCATTCTCTAACAATATTGCATCAAGTTTTGTCAAAAGCTTGGTGACATTCAAGCTCAAACCATTCAGATGTCTCAGTAAGCCTTTGACGATGATGCCATCGACACCCAGGAGCGATACAACCGCTTCAAACATGGCCGCACCTCACTGCAAGTTACTCACGAAATGGGAACAAGCACAGGATCAGTGCAGTCCGTTTTAACGGAGGGTTTGTGCATACGGAGATTGTCGGCGAAAAAATGGAGTTGGATACTTTTTGAATGCATCTCGTAATCTAAGTTTTCATGATCAAAAACAACACACCACTTGTTCAACAAGCTCCTTACTCTCCCTATTTGGTACCGTGTGACTTCTGGCTCTTCCCCAAACTGAAAACCACGCTGAAAGGGAAGTGATTTGAATCGCGAGAGGAAATTATGAGAAAAGCGATGACGGAGCTCCATACCATTCCAGAGAAAGCGCTCAAGACGTATTACTAGCAGTAACAGAACCGCAAGGAGAAGTGTGTGGACTCCCAAAGAAAGTATTTTGAAGGTTATTAAATAAAGTTTGTGATATGTACATTTTTTTATGCCCAAAGGTCGGATACTCTTTGAACGCACGTTGCATATCTACAAAGAGATTTTCTCTCACACAAAAGTAGCAGCATCATGCCTTTTAACAATCTATATACGTTTAGTCTGATCCACAGATGGTGATTTATGTAAAAGGCAATCTTCATATCCAGTTTAACGTAGACGTTGTGCTAGAATAAAGAATACTGCGTTATTTACCAAGAGAGGACCTGTCATATGGATTAATGGTGCATAAAAACACTCGTACTTATATCGTTGACAGACGGAGTCGTCTGGTACTGCCAGATCACGTGATTTTACCTTACCTGGACTCCTCAGCGGCAGACGTCAACGATATATAGAATTTCAGTATCTCTTCAGGTACTGATATCGCAAATAACCAACGGTTTTGGTATAAGATAATTGATAGCGAAAGAAGCAGTATTTATATCAAAATGCCGACAACGATATAAACACGAAAGCTTGTATGCACCACGAGTCCTTATCAGAGGTTCTCTCAAGGTAAATTAACGCAGCATTCTGTATTTTAACACAATGTCCACGTTAAGTTGAATATGAAGATTGCCTTTTGGTATTAATACTGCTTCTGTCGCTATTCTAAGGAACAAGTCTAAGGCAAATTTCTACCGCCTTAGAACTATTTTATCGACTTCGAAAGAATGAATAGTAAAGTTGACTTCGGTGAGATTTGAACTTAGCATATAGTGAGTCGGAAATATATACAGTAAAGCATTGTATCCAACACTTTTACGAGACTACCAGTCAACCTCTTTTATACATATATTAGTGACGTGAGCCATTAATGGCTTTAATCACTGATATTCATTTATTTTATCGATCTCTCTGATATAGGAGGAACAAGATTACCGGTTTGAGAGGAAACGGGAAGTAAATGAAGTGGTGCCGTATGGGTTCGATTCCCAGACCCAGAATAATTTAGGACATCTTCATGTATCGCCTTTTACAGAGCACAAACCCTTACCTGGCTTCTTTCTAAGTACCAGTAATTCCACCAGCTTGAAGCAATTCAAAAGAGAAGCTTTTAAACAACAATGGAACTAGTTGAACCCGCAAGTCTTGCCCAGAAACTGTCAGAAAGAATATTGCTCAATCTCATCTGTTGACACAAGCAACGATGAAACCTAACAAAAACGAGCCTTGCTGTATTCACTTGACTTGCTATAAAGAGCAGCCAAATCCAGGGGTGTCTTAGCAGCATTATAGTCTTCTGGGCAAATTAACGTACTAGGCTTTATTGTATTTGTGTGTTGAGAGTAAACCACAGAATAGATAGATTAAAATTGGGCACCAAGACCTGTGTGGCCTCGGGAAATTGCTCAGTGAATCATGTCTTAAAGCAACACTGGCCAAGTCTCCCTGAAATCATACCTTACTACCGTCTTAAATATGGAAGAGCATAGAATAATGAGCACAAGTACAAGTTAGGGCTCCTCGCTCGGCATTGTTTCCGTATAACTTCCTGAAAAATGCATTTTCTTCTTTAATGAAATTTTGTAGTGATATATTTTCGAGATTGTAACTTATGATGATGTTGATAACCTTTAAACAAAAATAATGTAGGACTTTCGTATTATTCTGACCCCCCACCTAAATGTGTTCCATCATAACTCTCTTTAAAATATTTTTGAATGAAATTTTGCAGAAATACGCTTTAGAGATTGTAGACTACATAATGATGTTTTAAACATAAATCAGAAATAAAAATTAAAATTGTTATAGTTGCAGAAATTGGCGTTAACTAAATTAAGGAGTGGAGTTGAAAAGAGAAAAGGACAATCCAAAAGTCCTCCAAAGAGACTTTTTCCCTTAGTTTCATCCACATTATTCGGATGTATTATGTGTTTGTGTGTGTGTCTGTCGGTGTCTGTGTGTGATTGTTTTTTTTTTTTTTGTGATGGACAGTAGAAACCCTGCATGTGAACAACTGTTGTCAACTTATTAATCCCCTTCTTTCCTTGAAGCTATGTATTTCTCACACCGACCTTTCTTTTCCTTCCACGGCGCTTGAAAAAGTTGTGTATGGGCATGTGTGTGTGTGTGTGTGTGTGTGTGTGTGTGTGTGTGTGTGTGTGTGTGTGTGTGTGTGTGTGTGTGTGTGTGTGTGTGTGTGTGTGTGTGTGTGTGTGTGTGCATGTATTTATGTATGTATGTACAAAAGTAGCGTCGTATGTATATCCTTGAACGGCAGACATCTGCCACGCTCACACAACTTTGATCTCCCCTTCACTGACATCACTCACTTTCCCTCACATTCATTTCCCTCACACTAACACTCTTACAACTTTCTCATTTTATCCAAAAAATACTCCGCCCTTTCATTTCAATTATTTCAGTTGTAAGATACAGGCATACACACGCGTGCACGCATGCAAGCGTACGTGTATGTATGTATATGTATTTACGAATATAAGTGCATAGACACACACACACACACACACACACACATATGAATATACATATGCATTCATACATGCATTCACGCATACCTTCACGCATATATAGATACATACATGCACACACACTTCTGCACATACATACATACATACATACATACATACATACATACATACATACATACAGGCAAGCATACATGCTTATATCGTCTTCTACATACAATTTTTTAGAATCACTGTGACGCACACAAGCGCGCGTACACACACACACACACACACACACACACATACATACATACGCGCGCGCGCATGCATGCACGCGTAAGCACGCATGCGCGCATACACATCCACAAATAACGGCACAAATATTTCGTAACAGGTGAGGCCCTGGACTTTTGAAGAGGAGGAAAAGCTGTGAGGAAAGCAAGCACTTAACTAGCCCAGCCAATTTATTTATGCACAAATTTTCAACAAACACTTGAAATATAGTGCTGTTACATTCTGATAATAAGTGATAGATGGAACAGGTCTGATAGCACAACATAGCTTGTATTTCCTCGCATTATATCGCAACCTTCCTTCTGTGACTGCAGCAATACGGCGGCTAAACCGTCAGCGTTGTTGTTGTTTTGGATGTAGTTGATGTTGTTGATGTTCTTTCTCCTTTTTTTTTTTGTGGTGATGGTGATGTCGGCGGTGAGAAGTAAAGAATAAGTAACAATACCGCTATTGTTAACAGCAGCTGTTGCTTACTGTTGATCTAGGTGTTGTTGTTGTTGTTGTGGGTGGTGGTGGTGGTGATGTGTTAGGAGGTGTGTCGTTGTTGTTGTGTATCTCAGGTCTGCTCTGATCGAGCAAACCCATGATAGGTCTTCCATTTATGACCACTGCATGTTTCTTTTTTTTTTTTTTTTTTTTTTTTTTTTTTTTTTTTTTGTTTCTTTTCGGTGGAACAAGAACTAAGAGAAACCAATTCACGCAGGCAATATCTCACTACCAGGAATAACATAGTTGATAGAGTTAAATGATCCTGAGCTACATTGATACATCTGTTGACACCAATAAATCTGTGTAGATGAACCAGTTATTGCACCTGTTGATTTGTCGGGAAAGAGATGATAGAGATACGTCTGTTGATGCCAGTACGCGTAGGCGGATGAACTGTTGCCAAACAAGTTGATTGGTCCGAACAGCGATAATGTAGACACATCTTTTGATGTGTCTACCATTTGTCTGGTTGAACAATAGAGTAATTCATTTAACCGAATAGTGACGATGCATTTGCTGCCACCAGCGAATTTGAGCAGAAGAATTGGGTAATAGACCAGTTGTTTGGTCGAATTTTTTTTTATGCAGTTCTGTTGATTCTAGCTTGTATGCTATTACATGGTTGTTGACAAACGTAAGCAGACAATTTGAGGTTCCCCTAAAGGGCAATGAATATGGCAAAATGAGATATTCGATAAAAATGCATTGTACTCGCTTAACATTCCAACCGTAGCCACAGTCTCTTTGTTCGAAACATACCTTTATTCACTGTATACATCACCCTACTTTGAAGGCAGCAGTATACGCTACAACTGAATTACAGAAAATTAGGAATGAAAGGTCAATTCAGCCTCCCTAAAATTTCATCTCAAGAGTCTAGGGAGTTGAAAATCTACGATGTCAGATATTTAATCAAGTATTCCACTGTTTTTGCCTAAATTGCCAGCAATGAGTGGAGGCGCAATGGTTAGGGTAGCGGACTCGCGGTCATAGGATCGCGGTTTCGATTCCCAGACCGGGCGTTGTGAGTGTTTATTGAGCGAAAACACCTAAAGCTCCACGAGGTTCCGGCAGGGGATGGTGGCGAACCCTGCTGTACTCTTCCACCACAACTTTCTCTCACTCTTTCTTCCTGTTTCCGTTGTGCCTGTAATTCAAAGGGTCAGCCTTTTCACACTGTATCACGCTGAATATCCCCGAGAACTACGTTAAGGGTACACGTGTCTGTGGAGTGCTCAGCCACTTGCACGTTAATTTCACGAGCAGGCTGTTCTGTTGATCGGATCATCTGGAACCCTCGACGTCGTAAGCGACGGAGTGCCACCAACAACAGCCAGCAATGATGATATCAGTGAACATTTTCTTTTTTTTTTCCCCATTTTGCATTTGGAAGCTAAGAAACTTTTCCATGTCACTGTCATCTCAGCCTGCACCAGGAATATGAAACAATGTCTTTGTTGTGTTTTTAACCAGGGACAGAAATCCTATTTTTGTATATTAATCAAGCCTTTCCCAAATCACAAGGATTAATACTAAACTCTCGCTGTTGTAGCATTAAAGGGATGAGAGATAAAAAACGTGCCCCTCAAGAAGTTAATTGTGGAAAAATTTCCCACGCTCTACATGAATTGTTGGTAGTAGATCTCTTGTCATTCGACGATAAGGATTCAGTTGTTCGATCAAATGAATTACCTACCCCTGAGTTAATGTGCAAGTGGCTGAGTATCCCACAGAGATGTGTACCCATTACGTAATTTTGAACCAGACCCAGCGTAGAGCAGATTTTTACAAGCTTTTGAATTTAAAGGTACAATCCATCCGATGGCCTTCTATAAAGTTTCTAACTACCCTATATGTCACTCACAAGGTATGGATCGACCTGAGGATATAGCCCAAGATGTTTGACAGTGGGAGAGAAAGTGGGACCTCATAAAAAACAAATCGAACTTTTTAACCATAAATACACAGATGCAGGTTTAGGCGAACAAATCGATCATAGAACTTATTTTTCATGTGTAATACTTACTCTGTCAGTAACCTCTAAGTTACAGGAACGTAAACAAACAAACACCGGTTGTTTGGCGGTGGGAGGACAGACACGAAAACAGATACGAAAACAAAACACACACATATGCGACGGGTTTCCACAAAGTTTCCATTATTCACTCCCGAGACATTGGTCGGCTCGACGCTATAGTAGTAGACACTTGCCCACAGTGCTATGCACTGAGACTGAATCCGAAAGAACATGGTAGCAAACGAGACTCTTAAACCTCTGAACTACACTACGATTATGTGTGTTACACACACACGCACATTCATATATATATATATATATATATATA
>NC_068991.1:28285632-28288528 GCF_001194135.2 Octopus bimaculoides
CAAACATCTGGATTAATCTGTACCATACTTGAATACACGAATAATTTGACCTTGGAAAGAATAATGCGGTCTTAATTTATTTTGTCTTTTGTTAAAGATAAATAATATTGCTCTATGCATAAAGTTTCACCTCTTCAAATCGTTTTCTCAACTTCCTGTGTTTGAGCTTCCTGTCTTTGGCGTCCTAACCAGCTATTTACATATACACACGTATGTATACATCATTATAGCTGTGACGATTTCTGATTAAAAAAAAGAACAATTTCTAAAGGTACTTTCATGTCAGAAAAAAAAATATCATACGGAGATAGACGCCTTTTTCTCAGTTATTTGAATGAGGTACTGTATATTGTACACTGATTTTCCAATTTATATTTCGGACATTTTTAGAAGAAGTCGCCTTATTAAGACTTGATATTTCACATTTAAACGTATCGGAAGTTAATTAGTCGATAATGATTTTCAAAATTGACTTAAAAGTTAAATTGTTGACGAAAATGTTAACTACGTTAATTAACGATTAACAGACTTACGCCCAGCTCTGTATATATATATATATATATATATATATATATATTGATAGAAAGGACAACAGAAGAAAGAAAGAGACCTCGATATTATGTAAATAGAGGAATTTATCTGTAAAAATATGTGACACTTATTCGGTAACCATGATAAAACTCCGAGTTTCGGATGCTGGGGTGGGAACCCACGCCAACATTTTTTCAGTTATCCGGCCATTGAAAATTCCTGTGAAAAATGACCGTTAAACAAAGGGAAATTAGTGGTTGACCGTTATTAAGACAAAAGAGCTGTAGACCGCTAAGTAAGGGGATGGGGTAAAAGTAAGGGAGTAGAGAAGTCTATAGTGTTCGCGTAAGCGCACCAATCCGTACATTCGCCTATATGTATATACTAAACCACCCTCGCTTGAAACACACATGTTCACCCACATACTCGCCAAAAACTATACATATATGTACATATATATACCCGCATACATGGGTATACCCGCATACACACCCAAACACACGCGCGCGCACTCAATAACCTCACACCCATACACACGCAAGCAGAAAAAATCATCATAGGGCTAAAAGCAAAATACAGAAGAAAGTTTAAAAAAAGCTATAAGGTTAAAACGCGTCAATTTGCGCATATTTTCGCATGCCCGCACATACATCTATATCTGCACGTACCCGCACACACGCTCACATTCACAAGCGCTCACATAAGGTTCCATGTGCGTGTCTATAGACGCACAGGAAAAAAGCAGGGTGGAGGGGAGAAAACAGAAAAATATGTGTGGAAAAAATACAAAACATTAACTCTATAATTATGTAAAAAATATTAAAAAATATATAAGAAATCTTAGTAAAAAGTATAGAGAGATAAAAAGCTTATACATAGACACAATATAGAAAGTAAGTCCTATCAGTAAATTCAGGGGGACCAAAAACGTAGCAAATATTTAGCCACATGTGGACATGATTCGAAAAGTTCAGTCCTTGAATTTAGACATGTGGCGGGGTCTAAGCTGCCTTTCCAGGTGAGCCATTTTTCCATATCACATAGACCGCACCTTCCGCTGCCGCTGGTGTAAGGTTTACACTTAGCTAAGATCTTCCAATGGATGTTGTAACTGACACCTTTATCTTTTAAAGACCATATATGACTGGATAATTTGGTCGTTTTCCTTTTGTCCCAGTGCCTGAAACTCAAAGTGTGATTATTGAATCTGGTCTTGAAATTACCCTCCGTAAGGCCCACGTATTTCTTCGTCGAAACTGTGTCCTTAGTGGATATAGAGTCCACGGTGGCCTCATAAATGATGATTTTGGACATGCAAGCTCAATTTAGCGGGCACGAATTTTTATCTCTGCATGAACAGCTGGTTTCGTATTGTGGTTTTTGTGTGTTGTGTGCGATTATATTTTTTAAATTAGCAGTTGAGCTGAAACTAATTTTTAAGTTATGTCTGTTGAAGATCTTTCTATAACTATGGTTGACTGGAAAGTGTCTGTCTATCAGTGCTAAGAAAAGAAGTACTTGCCTATATTAAAGGTCACTTCGGGTGAGTGGGAGGGAGTGAACCAGTCCTTGAATTTAGACATTTCCTATTCCTATGCTTTCTTTTCTTTATTACTGGTGGCCGGTGTATAGGTTATTTCCTCGTTAATAGCGTTGCCCCAGTATATAATAAGGCGCTAAAATATAATATAATAACATGTATAATAACATATATTCACACAGAATTTTTTCAGTGTACACTTTTCATCATCCCAGTACCAAGTATGACGTCACCCCTCTTTCCTTATTTATCTATCATTCCTTCCTTTCTCATTTATAAACGCAAGAGTTTATTATCTCGGTAATAAGTAGATTATCTCGGTAACCATGGAAGCTATGAAAAAATACAAAGCCCAGCCTCACCACTGGATCATTCTATACATCAGTGTAATCTTTCGCGCAATTCCACCCTGCCGTTTGACCGTGAATCCCAAGAGAAGAAAGAATCGCCCATGTCAAATATACATGTATATATGTGTGGGGGGGTGTAGTTATCTGTATTACGCGTTTTAGAATCTTGTGACAGAATCATATTCTCCAATAGTTGTGTGTTACGTGGCAATATCCGGGTTATTTCCGTCCAGAATTTCTTACACTCCTCAGGCACCGCCTCCACAACCACCAACTCGTTCTTTACTCATCTAACACACAGCATGAGTGTCGGCTGTAATCTTTCTAGCCAAGCACTAACTATTTTGGTTTAGCAATTCCTGATGCATTATCCTTTGTTTTGTGCATTGGTTTATCTCTCAAGTGTTTTGGACCTCAGTCCCCACCATTTACAAATCACACGCACATACATCTACCTATATATATATATATATAT
>NC_068991.1:28289193-28289835 GCF_001194135.2 Octopus bimaculoides
TATATATATATATATATATATATATGAAATATTTATGTATTTATTTTGTAAATCTTAATTATATATGTATTATATACAATATATAAAAAAAATTTGTACATAATACATATATAATATATATTTAAGATATATATACTATATTGACAATATATATATTATATATATGATATATATATATATAATATAATGTATATAATATAATGTATATAATATATATATAATATAAATATATGATATATAAATAAAATATATAATATATATAATATATATATATATATATAATATATAATATACATAATATACATATACATAAAATATATAATATGTATAAAGTATATATGTATAATATATAATATATATATAATATATATGTATATAATTTATATATAATACCTATATATAATATATATTATAGGAGTCGCTGTGTGGTAAGCACCTTCTTTACGAACCACGTAGTTCCGGGTTCAGTCCCACTGCGTGGCACCTTGGGCAAGTGTCTTCTATTATAGCCTCGAGCCGACCAAAGACCTGTGAGTGAATTTGGTAGACAGAAACTGAAAGAAGCCCGTCGTACATATGTATATATATACGTATATATGTGTGTGTGTGTGTGTGTGTGTGTGTGTGTGTGTGTGTGTGTGT
>NC_068991.1:28295949-28298225 GCF_001194135.2 Octopus bimaculoides
TGTTTGTAAAGAATAAAAAGCTTTGAATGTTACAACAATGCACTATAATACAAAAAATGGACTATATACCTGTCGTAATTTAGTTATCTATAGTCCGATGATATTTCGGAATACAATTCCTTCTTCAGATATTCTTATATGGAGTCGCTGCGATAATAGGTTTTCCAACGGCTTTTCTTTTTACGGAAGCGTCTCAGCAGTGGTCTCACCAAGCTCCTTTCGGAATTCCTCATGAGAAGTGCGTAAGCTCGGCTATGTTTCAATCTCGTGTGTGTTGGTACATCTGTAGCGCTGCTTCTAAGTTATGTGTTATACGTGTAGCTTCTCTTTTTCCCCCTTCTTTTTTTTTTTTTTTGTTATAAACAATATATGAGCATGTTATTAAGAATGAGCCTACACACATCCAGATGTAGCTAAATAATATATTGATTACCAATCTCCAGCCTGTTGTTAATTTGGGGTCCTAGTCTGTGTATGGGTATAGATTCCTTAATTCTTAAATTACCCAAATTTCTTTCATTGGCCTCAATTGTGACTGTTATGCTTTTGTCGGTGTTCCGGCATCTGTCTAGATGTTTTCCGAAGGAGGAGGCTCTCGTGTTCAGATGTTCTTTGATGCGGACGTGTAACGGTCTTGTTGTGCTACCCACATAGATCTTGTTGCATTTGTTACATTGTATTTTATACACAACATTTACCCGTTGACATAAATCTGTGTCACGGATGGGACAATTTGTTAATGTGCATTGATTGTTGTCCGTTATTCGTTTCTTTGCGAGGTGTCCCCTCAGAGAGGTGCCAGAGTGGGCTAGTTGTATGTCTAGCCCTTCTCTTCTTATGGCTCTTCGGATGGCTGTAGTTATCCTCTCGCTAAAATGGGGTATTTTAAGGAAGCATGTGTTGCTGGGTTTTCTATGTGTTCGGCGTGTTGGTCGTCTTGGGTTACAATGGATCTATGATACCCGTTGGTTTTCAATATATCTAGGAAGCGTGTAGTGTGGGTCACCTTGTCCTCCGTTCTGCTGTACTTGCCTTGGTTGCGTGCAAGTTCATTTCTGGCGTATCCTATTTTGGCTATTGGTAATAAAGAAGAACAACAACACACCCGGTAAATTTCCTACGTACCAATTAGACCACCCACTCCACCCACCCCAACCAACCAAGAACTCAACCACAAACTATCCAGATTGAAACAGTCTATCTCCAACATCTTAAGGAAGGAATCGAGAATAACCCCAAACTTAACCAAGGCTGCTTATGGAAAAGTGATTCGAATCATTCCAAACATTTTTCTACGCTTGCTCGTTTTGGCAATGAAACTTTCCACGAGCATGTGCAAAGCGTTTTCCTTGCACACAACGTTTTTATGCACATGCCTTATAGCACAGTGTGTTAGACGGTGCTGCATCATTGTGGTACGTAGCCAGGTCTTCAAACGGTGAAGTGCGTTGAACGTTCTCTCGATTGATGCAAGGACAGTATAAGCTGCAAGCGAGAGATTGTTCAGCGCACTTCGCCGTTTGAAGATCTGGTTCCGTACCACAATGACGCAGCACTGTATAACACACTGTGCTATAATACATGTGCATAAAAACTTGTGCAATGAAAATGCTTTGCACATCCTCATGGAAAGTTTCATTGCCAAAACGAGTGTAAAAATATTTTGGGATGATTGGAAGCAGTTTTCCATATGTACGAGACAGAATAAGCTGCAATAGTATCAATAGTTACTAGAACGAATAACAGCATCAGAAGCTCTCCATTTTTCGACGATGTCATGCAATTATTTGGGCAAAGTTTCTTTTCCGTCCACGGTCCAGCAAGGAGCTTGATGCAGACTTATATTGCTATGAGTTATACATTCAGATTAAGGTGGCTAGTGGGGGAAAGAAAAGTATAAGTCTTCACAAATTGAGGAATTGAGGAAATGAGAAATGAGAATAGTTGGCCTGTCAATTGCGCTAGTACTGAGGCGTGGCCGTGGCGGCTGGTCATGTTGCTGTTTTTACTGCAGCTGTTGTTGCTACCACATACTTTTGATGTTGATGCTACTTTCGTTCAGAAGTTTGTCATGAATTCTCTTGGGACTTTTATGACCAGCTTCATTTTTCTTTTATTTATCTTTGTCCGTTGTTTTAGTTGAGAAGAAATCTAACTTCAAGCAACTTTTACAGATCAATTTTTAGACACTATTTTCTGAACCTGGCAAAGGTATGTGAGGGGTCCAAATTTTGATTTCCACCCCCTAAAAGTTTTTGGAGGTGCAACTACACCAC
>NC_068991.1:28298469-28300478 GCF_001194135.2 Octopus bimaculoides
TCTCTCTCTCTCTCTCTCTCTCTCTCTCTCTCTCTAGCTGCACAGGGATGAAGCTAGCTTCCACACAAAATGAACCATAGATTCACATATATTTTACTGCATTTACAAACAATGTGTACACACAACGACGCGGCGACGTCAGGAATTTTATCTTGTAACGACGTCATAGTTCATATTAAATAAATGGCCATCTTCATGATTTTGCTCTGTAGACATTTCTCCACTGTATCTCCCTATCTAATGATCGTTATTACATTTTGATAATACTCGTGGTAGTAATGTTGCACACTAGATCTTTAACACTTTTGCTTGTCTCTATGACTCAAGCATGAATTGTAACAAAAAAAAAACGAAAATATACTAAAAGACGGGATTCTTCAATTAACAACTTTGATTTTTCTATTTTATATAATTTAAAATTTAATTTTAAAATATTAATTTCCACGATATTTTGTGGCCAGACAGACTTGCTTATAGATTAGAGTACCTACGGAGTTAAGCATTATAATATAACATTTATTTAAGTTAATTTAGTTTAAGTCATTTAATTTCCAGAATTAAATATTTTAATTCTTAATTAACCTTAATTGCTTACCTTGTACATTTTTAAAGACGTTTTGGAATTTCTTGACCTTCTTTGTGTCAAATCTCGTGAGTATTTAAGCCAATAAATAATTCTAGGCATGCCTGCAGTCTGGGATAAAATTTAACTATTTAAAAAATGTTTAAAATATTTACTATTTCTGTTGATTATTTTTGTTAATGTTAATATGCTTGTTGTTGTTGTTGTTACGGGTTCCGCCTCCTTGTTTATGTAACTTTCGTTTCTCCTGTTCTTTCAACAATACACAAAAGTCGTAACATTCCATCTCCACTCGCTCTGTTGGAATCAAATTAGTTAGCATGGCTGTGCCGTTAATAAATTCAGTTCGCAACCAAGTGGTTTTGTGTTAAGTTCACTGAGCAGCAATGTGGTCAGTGTCGTCTACAGTGGACCAAGACTAACCAGTGTCATGTGAGTGGATTTGGTAGGTAGAAACTGTGTAGCATCCCGCTGTGTGTGTGTGTGTGTGTGAGAGAGAGAGAGAGAGAGAGATAGAGAGAGAGTCTTCGTGCCTCTTTGTGTTTCTCGCTGCCTTACCGCTTGATATCCGGTGTTAGCTTGTTTATGTTTGCGTTCAACAAAAAGAGATCTATCGAATAAGTACTTAAAAACAAGTCACGTTGGTGCCTCTGTATGACTGCATTCCGGTGACTGAAGCAAGTTAAAAAGCGAAAGGTTACATATTTATTTATAGTAAAGTAAGCTGTGATAGAAATATTCTGGGATGACATCCAACATACGAAGAATACCGGAACAGTGATTCGTAAAATGTAGAAGAATTCCGGGAATAGTTCATCATGGATAGGGTTTGACGTCCGAGGAGTAAACAAGTGCCAAGAACAAAGAATAAATTCCTGGTAAGTATTAAACCGAAATAGTTGCTGCATGTTTGGACTAGTTACAATATTGATTTGCACAACTGTATGCTGCAGAAACTATTATAGTTTCCAGTCAGTAGCTGATGAAGGTGTCCCGCAGTGCAACTTGTTATACATATACATATATATATATAAATTTAGTAAATGGAGTAAAACGCATATGTTAAATGAATTCTTTTATTTCCAACATCTGTTTCGAAGATAACAAATTGTAACTTCCAAAGGAATAGGTGATGTTGATAAGGATGTAATCTTCTCAACATCACCTATTCCTTTGGAAGGTACAATTTGTAATCTTCGAAACATATGTTGGAAATAAAAGAATTCATTTAACATATGCGTTTTACTCCATTTACTAAATTTGTATGTTTACTCAAGTACCCAAAATAACAAGGAGTTTCTACCTCATAAACAGGAGTTACACCACAGTCATTTTGTGATCTTTGCTACCCTGGTATCTATTAACCAATTTATTTTGTCGGAGTTAATTATTAACTTAGAGAAAATAAATACATATAATAACATAT
>NC_068991.1:28300982-28301776 GCF_001194135.2 Octopus bimaculoides
GTGAGCGGTAATTAGGTCAAGTCATGAAGACAGAATGTGAAAGGGGATAGAGGAGAGATAGAGGCGGAGGATGGTAGCGATATATTTATGGTCAGTTGGTCTTGACAGGGTAGAGGGGATGAGCATATAGAGTGAAGGTGGAATAGGGGGATGAGGTTAAAAGGTCTAGTGAGTAGGAAGGAATGCGTGTGTGTAGTATATAGGTGGTGGGGGTATGAGTGATAAACTAAGGACAGAGATAAAGGGAAGGGATGGGTGGGAAAGGTAGTTAGTAGTATCATATTTTAGGATGCTGCCAATCCTATTTATAGACGGTGGAAAGGGATTGAAAGAAGTGACGTAGTATGTATGCGTAGGTGGGGTTCTTGTGAATTTGAGAATAGAAGAAATAGATTTGGTGGTATATGTGTGGTGAGATGATCGAAAGGAAATAATCCTATTCAAAAGATGGTGAAAGATGGATATTTTTGCCAGTTTGAATAGGTTGCCTGTGGGGGGTTGTGCGATTATGTTGCGTGATCGTTTGTGCAATTTTGCTTGTGATAGAACCTAAATGTGTGAAAAGAGCGGTGGTTGCAGTTGCTAAACGCTTCGTTATATCGATTAAGTAGAGTGGGAGAATTGTATTTTAAAATATGGAACGCCTCCGTTAGGCAAAGCTTGCAATTGGAGCGCTGGCCCTGGTATGGAGTTCCAGAATCTAAGATGGACCATTTTAAGGTGTATTGGGTATTTTTGTTTTTGAGGTGATGAATATGATTGGCTAATGTTGTAGATTTACTGTGTTTGTCGTA
>NC_068991.1:28302430-28303379 GCF_001194135.2 Octopus bimaculoides
GGAGGATATGTTATTAAGGGATGTGTAGGAATCTAGATCAGTGGAATTATAGTTATGACTATTTGTCCTATCAGTGTTATTATTGGTATTGTTATTGTCTAGAATATTAATGGGCTGGGATCCATTGTGGTTTTGTTCCAGTGTACGAGCGTTAGTGTTAGAAGAACGTATAATGATGTCCGTGTTGGGTGTATGTGTGGGTCGGGTGCTGGTGCTAGCATAGTTACGGTTGCTTAGGTTTTGGTAATAGAGCGAGAGTTTGTTTGTTAGAAGCTGCTATAATAGATTCAAAAGTTAGGAGTGGTAGAATACGATAATTTTAAAGTGGATCTGTTGAATATAGAGTGGTATTTGTGTTGTCGTGGGAAGTTAGAATCTAGTATATTAAAGAAAGATTTGGCTAGGTTCCTAGTGTTAAGAGAGAATGGGAGGGTGTACCACAGGATGGAGCGGCCGCCGCTTTTTTGGGGGGTTCTGTGCATGTTGTAATTAAGGTGTTTAAGTGGAGGGCAGTTGTCTATACTTTTGGTAGGGCTAGCTGATTTATACATCTTAGATTTGGCCCTAGTGTTATAGGTGTGATTGTGGGGTCTGCTTGGATATGTGGGTGGTTGGTTGTGGTTTTGATTGATGTTATGTCTTTTGGGTGCGATTTGTGATATAAATTGTTTAAGTCTGGTGTTATGGATGTATTTTATTTGTTGTGAGAAACCGCTAGCCGCTAGTGCTTGGTTGTAGTATGGAGCGTGATTGTTAAATATTTCTTCAGAAGAGGATAGATCAGATAAGTGGGTAGAGATCCCTATGATTTTGTTATCGAAAGTAGATCTATGATGATTAGATTGAATATTGAGGTATTTAAGGTACTGGTTGGGTTTATGATAGGGGGAGTGTTGCGAGTTAGATAGGTTCAGAGAAACGTCCAAGAAGTTAGCCGTTTTGTATGCGT
>NC_068991.1:28303389-28307631 GCF_001194135.2 Octopus bimaculoides
ATTGATAGATTCATACCTGAGAAAAATTTGTGTAGATCCTTTTTTGTCCTCTCAATGGAAGATTTGTTAGTAGTCTTGGTAATAAGTAAAGCGTCATCCCTATATAGACCACCATGGATGTTAGGGAAGTGTGATTTTAATTGGTGGAGTATGTACAATCCAACTAAGTCCGTGGCTTGTGCTGAATCGGAAGAACCCATGGTTACATCAAATAATTTGTTAGAGCTATTAGTATGTTGATTAGCTCGGCACCAGAGCTTGTTCTCGAAAGCTATAAGAGTTTTGCGAGCGTTGATTATAATGTTAATTTCTAAAGGTGTAATGTTAGTAAGATTCCTGGCGAAAAGAATGGCCCTATTTAAAAGCTGAGGAGATATAGATGAGTAATAATTGTTGATATCGAATTGGAGGAACGAGAAGGAGTCTTTGTTCTCCAGGGTGTGGAACCATGTAATGACCTCCCCGGTGTGGTACCATAGATTTGCGTGTAGTTTCTCCCTGACGATTGGTATTATCCTGTCTAAAATGTTTTTACTAATTCTTCCGAGGTCGGATTTTGTAGGGCATATTAGACGAATCGAAGGTTTTGTATTGAAGTCCTTTTTGTGATCCTTGAGGTTGAAGTGTGGAGGTGTGGGGCAGTACGGTTCTGTTCTGTCGTCCACTTTTAGCTTCTTCATGATTCTGCAGTGATTCTGCAGTGGCTGGTGTTGACCTCAATTAAGGTGGATGTTGATGCCAGCTTGTATGCTCTCTTTATTTTTTTGTTTTTATATATTTACATGTACACACGACTTATAATACCCAATCCTGTTCATACAACGACTGGGGCAAACTAGTCGGTATACAGCACTTACTCGATATTACCTGTATCCTCCTGGGTTTGGTTAAATCCAATACCCTCCTCAACCTTATATATATATATATATATATATATATATAGATAGATAGATAGATAGATAGATAGATAGATAGATAGATAGATAGATATGTTTGTGTGTGTGTGTGTGTGTGTTTGTGTGTGTATGTTTATGTCTGTATGTATGTGTATGTATTTATGTAAAAACACATACGTATTTGTGTGTGAATCTGTGTATGTGTGTATGTGCGCGTGTGTAAACTTTGTTATCAAATACGGCCTTGATTCACTTTATAAAGCCGCAAGTGTATCAAAATTGTTGACTTAATGAGAAAACTGTGTTTGTAGTTTTGTTGACTGAAAGCTGTGAGTTTTTAGTTTGACATAGCGACCTAAAATTGCTATGACTGGACTAAATAAACAGCTCTACAGCAATCACATAACACATCAATACTTGAAAATAAATATTTCATCTCCCGGGATATCAGATGTTTAATGTTTCAGGATATGAAATATTTGATTTATCCGAATATCAAATATCTGATGATAACAAGATAGATTACTTACTTTCAGGCAGCACACATGAACGAATGCAATGCAGGTTCAATCTTTGGTCGAAGATAATAGACTTCACCTACATTGCTAATAGGAAATGATGAACGTCTCAACACCTTATTTCTAGATTCTCCTAATGACCAGAATGTTTAAAGTTGCCTTACGGAGTGTTACTTGCGACAGGCTGGCGTACTGTGCAGAGGAATTTGTAGTTCTCGTCTGTTTGATGCCATATCAAAATAATGCACTGGTTCTCTGTTTCAGGATCCAGAGATATTTGCTTTTTGTTTTTTAATGAATTGAAATGTTGAAAGAAAGGATTTCACAATATTTTGTTTCATCCTCTGCGTTCTGGGTTCAAGTTCTGTATGAGTCGACTTAACTTTACATGAATCCAGAAGTGGGTGGTCAAAGAAATAAATACCCTGTATACACAAGAAAAATCCAATCCATTATAACTCTTCTGTGAAATTATATTTTCCTGTATCCTGTGATTGAAACGGTGGGGATATGCGGAGATAAGACATTTCACTCATATTCAGTTTATCAATTTACTGTGGCAGCATTCATTGTGTCTAACTTCACCTCCTTCCTATCCTCAGCTTCACAAACCTTACTGTACCCTCTAATTCTTAAAGCTTATTTTCTTTACTATCTGTGATATGTTAAAAGGAGTCACTGTTATATTTTATTCCTTTACCTAAACACTGAAAAGAGCAAAGTAAGGTTTTGGCGGACTGAGTCTGCCGGTACAGTTTCGGTTGTAGCTTGTTGCTAATGACTCCATGCTACATGAAAATTTCTTCTGCACTTGTGACGATCCGATCTACCTCTAGAACGGTGGAATTGTCTGATACAGAAGATCATAGAATATATCAAAGTAAAGACTTCGGAACAGTAACTATTCATTTCACTGTTCAGATCTCGTCGAGATCAATCTTGCCTTTTATCCCTCTGTGGGGTTTCAAGAAACTAGTCCAGACAACTCGGGATTTATTTACAACAAAATATATTTTCTTCCTTTGTTCTCTACTTTCAAAAACATCTCTCATAGACAGACTGCCTTCAGCTCAGTACCAGATTTAGGCAGAAATTAAACATGCTACAGTTTGCGGCTTCTCAAATCGTTGAATCCGTGAGATAAAACACATATGCAATTGCGGGGTTGTTTTGTTTTGTTTTTTACCTTCTGGTGTTTTTTGTGGGATGGGATTTCCAAATTTAGGACCTCACCGAAAATAAATCCGACATTATTCAAACCCGTCATAAAATCTTCCTCTTTCAGAAATCCTTACTAGTGGCGAAATGGCAAAACCCATTCCTCTGTAGATCTGAACAGATCTGATTTCTGAGATCGGGTTGTGAGAATCCTTACCGCTGCATTCCATAGAACATAGCTCTGTGCTTGTCAAATTGTATTCTTGGCTCGGAATCAGTTCTTGTAACAAAATTCAGCAAACGCAATTTCGTTTGACCGTACAAAGCAGATGATAGCTTGTTTCTGCTAATTAATGAGCCGTAGACACAAGACCGTACAACTGCCCGCTTTTGTATGTTCCTGGGGTATACTCAAACGAAATCGTGCCCGCTAAAGCGTACTTGTGACTTGAAAGAGTTAATCGGTTTAACGGACCCTAATTATGTTTTTTCCTTACTTAGGCTTTCCACTCCTGATAGAGTAATAGAGAAATTGATAGAGTAATTGGACATATTCAAACCAGGCGAAACCCATTCCTCTGTAGATCTGAACAGATCTGATTTCTGAGAGCGACCCCAAAAAGATGTCTTGTGAGGTCGCAGTAAGCCGAAACGAGTACCACAAGAGATATTATAGACAGCCTTGTTGTTCTCACTGGACACTTCAACAAAGAAATTTCGTTTCTGTTCTTTTTATACATCGCTGAATTATGCAAAAAAGGCATGAACATTATAAAATCAGATTTATTTTTTTCTTGTTAATATGATATACTGACTTTGGTTTTATTACTTTTCTCTCAGACGAGTGGAGGCCGTGCATCTTACTTCAGGTGGAACCCGATAAGTCAACAATCCGCACGATATTCACGCATGCACCTGCCGAGTTAAATATCAGCAATTACACCATATCGTTGGCTCCGGATTCAATGGAAGGGAAGCAGATATCAGATATTACGAACAAAGTAAGCAAAGCAATTTTGTCAATGGTGCCAAGCTGTATTGGCCTTTACCGTTCCCTTGGATAACATCAGTCGTGGAGAGAGGAGGCTGGTATGCATTGGGGACTGCTGGTCTTCCCTAAAACGACATTGCCCGGACTTGTGTCTCAGAGGGGAACCTTCTAAGTGCAATACCATGGTCATTCATGCCCAAAGGGATTTGTCTGTACACACACACACACGCACTCAAACACACACACACACACACACACACACACACACACACACACACATATATATATATATATATATGGCGCAGGCATAGCTGTGTGGTAAGAAGCTTGCTTCCCAACTGCGTGGCAACTTGGTCCGACCAAAAGCCTTGTGAGTGGATTTAGTAGACGGAAACTGAAATAAGTCCGTCGTATATGTATATGTATGTATGTATGTATATATCTGTGTGTGTGTGTGTGTGTGTGTGTGTGTGTGTGTGTTTGTCCCCCCGCCGTCGGTTGACAACCGATGTTGGTGTGTTTACGTCCCCGTAACTTAGCGGTTCGGCAAAAGAGACCTATGGAATAAGTACTAGGCTTACAAGGAATAGGTCCAGGGGTTGATTTGTTCGACTAAAGGCGGTGTTCCAACATGGCCGCAGCCAAATGACTGAAACAAGTAAAAAATAAAAGAATGTGT
>NC_068991.1:28308953-28310161 GCF_001194135.2 Octopus bimaculoides
TATAATATATATATATATATATATATATATATATATACTAAGTCAAACCAGACAATGGAGTCTGGTGCAGCTCTCCGGCTTACCAGCTCCTGTCAAACCGTCCAACCCATGCCAGCATGGAAGACGGACGTTAAATAATAATGATGATGATGATAATGATGATGATGATGTATTCTTTCCACAGACTAGCTACAACTTCACCGGAGTTATACCTGGCAAATATTTAGTCATGGTAAGTGAGCCATTTCTTTGTAATATGTTTTTTATTGTCTTTTTTAATTTGCCAATGAAATAATAAATTTCAAGTGTTTTCTGTAACTGAAATTTGTAACGGTGCCATATTGTCATTAACTTACCAACTTCGTATTGTCGGATAACTTGTCAACATCGTATCGTACAAACTGTCAGTGTGGTCCATAACGTGACAGCGTGACATTGCCCATAACGTGACGACTTGACACTTGACACTCTTATAATGTGAAGACGTGGTTTTGTCCATAACTCTTCAAGGTGTTATTGTCTACATCTGTCAACATGATATTGTCGATACCGTGCTTAATCTGCTCTTTCACTAATCTGAAAATAATAAGATCAAAACTTTTTATTAAAAAAAAACAAAAAAATCTGCGGAAATTTTGTCAGTGCAGTAAGTAAATATTTGTCACCTACACTTTATGTTTGAAGACTAAACTTACTCGCAACTCCGGAATCATGCGAAAGACTTTTAACAATGTTGTTTTTATTGTTATTGTTTGGACCCGAATTAGGTCTTATTGAACATGGTGGTCATGGTTAGAATGGCTTTGCTTGGTCAGAACCCTGTAAACAACAACAAACTACATATATTTTCAGCTAACAAAACTCCTGTGTTTCCTTCTAGATAAGACCTTGGGCAAAAGACAGATTCTGTAAAGTATGCCGGAGAACATACACTTCAAGCTTCTCAGTGAACAGTAAGTACAAAATACTGACATTATGAGTTCAAATCCTGGTTGAATCAACTCTGCTTTTCATTTTCCCATAACTGATAAAATCCAGCGTGATTGATAAAATAATGTACTGATCCATCCAGATACCAATCAAATCTATCAGGTAGCAATCAAATGTCGATATATCAATCAATTGTACTCATCAATGGAGGTATTTTGTTGTTGTTGTTGTTGTTGTTGTTGTTGTTGTTGGTGGTGGTGGTGGTGGTGGTGGTGGTG
>NC_068991.1:28310394-28311070 GCF_001194135.2 Octopus bimaculoides
TATATATATATGTATTATGTATGTATGTATGTATATTATATGTATGTGTGTGTGTTTATGTATATATATATATATATATACAAAATCGAACACACAAACACAAGCTATGTCTGCTGTTAGTTCGTTGTTCGGCTGCAGTTCTAAGGCGTAAGGGAATATATACTCTATGTGCCTGGTGTAAAAAAAAAAGCACCTGAAAGTGAGTCATGGTCAAACGAGACAACTCACATAGGCCCTTTCAAGGAGCAACAGACAACGATGCTTCGTCATTGTTGCGACTTATCAATGCCGCATACTGAACAAGGTTCGCTGCAAACCATGTCGCCGAATGTGTCTATCATCTAAATGATTAAACACCATCTGCTGGCATATAGTCATAATCGTTGAAATGGCTTGCAGCGGGCTTTGTTCAGTATGCAGCAAAGGGGCCTAAGTGAGATGTCTTGTTTGACTATGACTTATTTTCAGGTGCTTTGTGTTTTTTACATCAAGCGTATGGGGAATATATTCCCTTACGCCTAAAAACCGCAGCCGACCCACAAACAAACAACACATATCTCGTATATGTATGTTCGATTTGGTTTATTTACCTCGTTTATACACACACAATCACACACACGCACACTCACACACACACACACACACACACATATATATACATATGTATGTATGTATG
>NC_068991.1:28311170-28313588 GCF_001194135.2 Octopus bimaculoides
ATGCGTGCTAATTTGTGGACGTGCATAACCCACATTCACGTACACACACAAACATCTTCTATTTTATAGATATTGATATATATATATACATATATAACGAGCTTCTTTCAGTTTCCATCTATCAACTCTACTCACAAGGTTTTGATCGACCTGAGGCTATAGTAGAAGACCCTTGCCCGAGGTATCACGTAGTGGGACTAAACCGGGAGCCATGTGGTTGGGAAGTAAGCTTTTTACCACACAGCCACTCTATGCGCTTATATGATTATTATTATTATTATTATTATTATTATTATTATTATTATTATTATTATTTTATGCTTGACTTTTGCTTTGTATTTGTACAAGTCGGCTCCAAGTCTCACCCAGAGACCTCAAGAGACAACAAGTTAGAAGTTCGTGTTGGTGTTATGCCTAGAGAATGTTTAAGAAACCCTAAGAAAATTATGTTTGTTTTAAAATTTGAGATTACACAGACAGTATTTTAAGTAGGATATGGGGAGTTCCCATGAGCATTATCTTTTGAATTTCTGCCATTTTGGGGTTTCCTGGTATCTGAGCTAGGTAGGAATCGGCAACTTTTACTATTATTCCTAGGGCTCCTATGACAACAGGTATTGTTTTAGTCTTGAGGTTCTACATTTTGCTAATTTCTATTTCAAGATCTTTATACTTGCTCAGTTTTTGGTAGGTCTTGACAGATTTGTTTATATCAATTGGGACAGTCATATCAATGAGGAGGCATGATTTTTATCTGAAGAGTTTCAATATGATGCCTGGCCTATTTGCATCTATTTTTCTGTCAGTTTGAATGATGAAGTTCCAGTGGAGTGAGATGTGATCGTTTTCAAGCAATGGGGGTGGTTTGTGTTTTTATCATGGGGCAAGTCCAGGTTTTTGCAAATTACCCAGTGAATATATTGTGCAGCTCTATCATGCCTGTTGAGATACTCTGTAGGCGCAAGAAAACTACACATAGAGACAACATGATCAATGGTCTTATTTTGTTGTTGACATACAAGACATATTGGGGAGCTGCCGTTCTTTAATATGTTGGCCTGGTAGTTCCTTGTAGGTAGGCATTGATCCTTCTGTTTCTGAGTTTAAGCCAGCAGTAGCTATTAGCCATTGATGGGTAAAGGCTTTATCAATATCGGCATTATTCGCTGTCTTTGGGTATTTGCCATTGAGAGGTTTTTCTTTCCATTTATCAGTCAGAATATCTAAGGCAGCAGTTTTCATGCGCTTAGCTTTTTCTGCGCTTGTTTCTAGTACGTCTAATTCTGAAATTTGTTGTATTTGGAATTCACTTAGATATTCTTTTGCCTGTTTTGTTACTGAGTATGATGCTTTCTTGTTTTCATGTTTTGAGACAAGTTTTAACATCCGGCCCTCAGAGTTTTTCGGGTAGGTTTGTAGGCCAATTGTGGCAACCTTCATTGTTAATGCCAGTCGAAAAAGTCCACTGCCTCCCTCTTTTCTTGGCAGATAAAGTCGTTCTATACCTGCGTTAGGGTGGTGCATTCTATGCATTGTCAACAGTTTTCGTATTTTTCGGTCAAGATTACATATTTTAGTAATTGACCAGTTAATGATGCTGAAACTGTAAGTCACGACTGCTATGGCTAAAGCATTGATTGCTTCAATCCTGTTTCTTGCATTCAGCCCTGTCTTCAGTATTGCTTTCACCCTGCGATAACATTCTCTTCTGATCCTTTCCGTCATCACTGCATGTTTGATTCCGTCTCCTTCTATTACCCCTAGGTATTTGTAGCTCTCCGCTGGTTCTAACTCTTTTATGACATTCTGCTGGTCAAGGTTAACGTTAGATGTTTCTGTCAATTTTCCTTTGATAAAAGTAGCTTTTGCACATTTATCGTAGCCAAATTGCATCTTGATGTCACCACTGAATTGTTTAGTAAGCTTTTGAGTTGTTGGTCATTTTTTGCAAATAGCTTTAAATCATCCATGTAAATGAGATAATATATATTTTTATCAAACATTTTATAACCGTACTGTGCATAATTGAGCAATTTTGAGAAAAGTCTTAAAGCTAGACAAAAGAGGAGTGGTGATAATGAGTCACCCTGGAAAATGCCACATGAAATTCTTACATCTCCAGCATTTAGAGATTCATTGCCACTGTTCAAAGTCAGAGTGGTTCTCCATGATCTCATACTTACAGACAAAAAGTTTCGCAGAGTAGGAGCTATTTTATACATTTCCAGATATTTCTTAATCCAGCTATGTGGTAGGCTATCAAAAGCTTTTTTATAGTCTATCCAGGCTATTGACAAGTTTTTGTGTCGTTTGTGACAATCTTCTAAGATCATCTTATTGATGCGTAGCTGATCTTTACAACTATAAGATCCACGTTTACATCCTTTTTGCTCATTAGGGAATATGCTACTTTCTCTT
>NC_068991.1:28313793-28317658 GCF_001194135.2 Octopus bimaculoides
TTATCCTTTCCTGGAGACTTCCATTTGCTTGACACCCTGAGAGCAGATCTTATATCTTCTACCTTGACCCCCTCCCACTTTTGCTCCTCTAAGGAGTCTAAGTCTGTAGATATTCTATCAATCCAAGGGGCCTTTTCATTGTGTGTTTTATCTTCTGCCCAGATTTTATTCCAAAATTCCTGCACTTCTTCTTTTGATGGGACAGACTTTATTGTTACTGGTGTTTTCCCTATCTTCCTGTAGAAATTTTTAGGGGTTATTTTTTAATATGTTGTTGTTCTTGAAGAATCTAACGCGCTTTTCATACCTTGCTATGCGGGCAGCTTTAGCACATACATTTTGCTTGATGGTTTCTATTGTGGTATCAATGTCAAATATTATTTTCATATTATATTTTTCCTTTAATTTTCGGGTTTTTGTAGGTTTGATAGCCTTGTTAAACTTAAGGCTTTTCAAACATTCTATATCAGACCCAAGTAGCTTAATTTGGTGTTGAATACGCTCTTGCCAAGAAGGATTTTTGTGGGAATGTCGTTTTCTAATTCTGTCACCTCATAGAATCGTTGAGATTTTCGCGGATGCATAGTACAGGTGGTTGTAAGATCAACATCATTAGCTGAGATTATATCGTTAAGTGCAAGGCGGATTTTACCAACTATTTTTAGGTTTTGGTTAAAATTGGGAATTTTGGGGAGAGTATCGCGTTCATTCATATTGGTTTCTTTCATTTTCAGCCATTCAATCATGATTTGATTTTTTAGATCATGTAGTTCTGTTGGGTCAGTTTCTGTGTGACTTTCTTCATCTATTTGATCTTCATCTGCCTTGGTGTTTACAGTTGGTTCAGAGAGTATTTCACTTTGCTTATTAGTTATATTAACTCTTTCAGTCATTATTGCATTCTCATCAGCCCTGGGCTGGTCTATAATTATTTCCTCTGTAGTATCTTCTTTAGCTGCAGCTTCGTTCTTTTTATCCCTTACTGCTTGTTTAATTTGGTCAATCTCTACTTCAGTTGGTAATTTTTTTTTTTTCATAATGTTTCTTCTGGTGTTGGCAAGTTTGTTACTGTCTATGTAGGGTCTTATGTAGGGTCTTACTTCATGGTGTTTCTGTCTCCGGTTTAAGTAGGTTTGTACAGTATTAGATTCATTTGTGGGGAAATATATGGCATGGTAGAAGGCCGTAAGAACTGCTTTATTATCTTCCCTACACCATTTTTCATTCTTTTTCTTTTGGGTGTTTGATGACGAGCATGGATGGCCATCTGTTGGAATATTCCGGTTGTGAGGTACTTCCAGCTCCTGTGTGTCGAGAAAATCTGAACCAGTAGCTGATTTCTCGTATCGAAACTGGTTCCTCATTCGAGTACGTGGCCTTTTGTAACCCGGTCGATGACCATTTCGGTTTATATTTTGCTTTGTTAACAATGAGGCATGACGAGCTTCGACGTTGATATTAGAGGACAGATCTGTCTGCTTAGGGTTAATTTTTTGAGACAACACCGTCTCCGAGTTCTCTGCATGTAAACATTGCTCGTAACGTAGCTTCTTAAGGCTAACAGATCTCTATCGAGTACGTGGCCCTTTGTGATCCGGCCGACGACTAATCTGGTTTGTAATTTGCTTTGTTATCATTGAGACATGGCGAGCTTCGACGTTGACATTAGGGGACGAATTTATCTATTTAGGGTCAATTTTTTGAGACAACACCGCTCACCCCACTCCCAAACCAAGACAAAGAAGGAGTCTACCCCCGGTTGCCACGGAACAGGAAGTTTCTCCTGAATGTTCTTCCTCCCAAACCAACATTAACTGCTATGACACACTGACAAAAGGGGGTAGGTGAAAGAGGAGGAAAGTACATAGCCCTACTCCAAGAAATTAACAAACTCTTATTCTGAAACTACAACTGCAACTCAGTTCACAACTACTCCATTAAAAACTGCAAGAATACGATCAACAACTTCAAAAACAGCAACATCGTCAACAACAGCATGAAATTAAAGAAACCAACAAACAACCGGTTACAGAACTTCAAAAATATTCATCAGACTGTAGACGAACTGTATCCATAAATTTCACTGTTGTGAACAAATGTAACAGTGAACTGATGGGTTTTGTAGATCAAAATAAAAACAGTATAGAGACAGGTGGATGGAATTTGAGGATTTCATCATCAAAATGCCCAAGGACAGACTCTTAATTATATATTTATAATTATATTCATAATTATATATTTATAAAACTATGATAGAAAATTCCCAGGAAGTATGGGGATTTTTAAAAATCTATTGGTAAAAGGTTGTTGGAAGGATCTTTTAAAAACTTTTCGCCAGTAGAGAAATCCGGAACTTCCGGACTTCTCGAAAAGTCAGTAGCCTCCTCATTATCTTTCTCCGATTAGCATGACTGCGCTGAGAATGGAGTGTGTGAATGTTCGTGACCTGGGATCAGCCTGGAAGCAAGGTCACTTGCTCAATGATCTCAAATCACTTAATTTGAACGTGGCTGCCATTAGTGAAACAAGGATCTCCGGAAAACACGCTCTCGCATCCATTTCCGAAAACTACGAGGTTTTCTCATCTTGTGGTCTATCTGGAGCGGGTGGTGGTTTAGCCGTACTACTCCAGAAATCCTTAGATTTCCAAGTACGGGCTATCTTCCTGGATCCGAATAGTAGGTTGGTGGTCCTAGACGTGAACGGCAGTGAAAGTGGTACCTTTAGACTAGCGGCAGTTTATACCCCAACAGGGGCTGGAAGGCCAGATTTTTTTCAGACGTCAAAAAACATTCTTGGGAACGTCCCGCACTTTAGTAATAGTGGGGGACTGGAATAATATTTTGTGGGTGTAAAAGCCTCGGAAACCTGCTCAGGACTTTCCAGCTTTCTGACAGGTACCGACTAGATTTCCCTAATGTGCCAGTGTGGACATGAAGCAACCACAGCGGGTCATCCAGATCGTATTTAGATAGAATATTTGTTCGGTCAGTGATAGGGTTAGCATTGGTTGTCCACAATTTAAATTGGTCGGCTACACAGATCACAAATTTGTGATATACTCAGTTGATTTAGATAGGACCCGTAGACAGGGACCCGGTTACTGGAAGTTGAATGCGTCCTTACCGGCTCGCAAAAACTGCAGGGACCGGATTAGCGAACTAGTTAAGCGGCAGTTGACGGGGGCTATCGTCAACAACCAGTGGTGGATCGCTCTGTAGAGAGCGATTAGAGTAGAATCGATAGCGCTTGGCAAAGATTTAGCAATAGAAAGAAATAGATTAGAGGGAGAACTAGTTAGCAAACTAGAAGAGACTATTAGTAAAAGCATCACGACCGATGTGTTAGCGGCAAGAATGGCCCTTGACCATTTCTTTGAGGTGAAACACCAAGGATGCATTGTCAGAGCTAAGGCTCGTGCGCTAAAACACGAAGGAACTAAAGCCGTCCGATGGGCACGAACATTAGAGACGCGACGTGGAAACAAAACCACGATTAAGTCTTTGACAGATCTGGACGGACGCGTGCTACTCGGTTCTGAGCAGATGTGTGCGGCTTTCCAGCAGCACTTTGCGTGATTGTTTGGGGAGGGTGATGGATCGACGACAGTAGCAAACTTTACTTCGTACCTAGACGGCCTACCACGGCTCTCGGTAACATACGCGAGATTCTGCGAAAAGTCGATTACAGCCTCTGAAATACAAGAGGCGATGAGCGATTGCACAAGTCGCAAATTGCCCGGTTTGGATGGTCTGCCCTACGAATTCTATGTTTTCATGCTAGATTTATTTGTCAGCCTCTTACCAGATGTCTACAGCAACTGGCAACAGAACGGGAGAATTCCTAGTGTTGTTAGCCGGAGTGT
>NC_068991.1:28319335-28322666 GCF_001194135.2 Octopus bimaculoides
TGGACGATGCTGAAAGGAATGAGGGCAGAAACTTTCCCCTTTGGTAAATCCCTCATCGACTTTTTCAAGTTTCACTTGAAAAGGAAAGTGAGGGTGAAGAGGGAGGTGCTGTCCACGAGTGAATTTATCAAAAGGTGGGTGAAAGTTGCAAAAATAGCGAGAGTAGATGGTACCACTCTCAATGTAGACCTTTGAGTCGGAAGAAAGAAGTTGGAGTGGGCTCTCGTCCTTGGTACTCAGGGTTATCTTGGATGATGGAGTTCCTTGATTATCCCAAGAGGTCCTCCTGAATCAGAGGTATCCCATCACGATCCTTTTCCCCCTCTTCTAGCATCATATACTATGTATACTTCCCTTCTTCTAATGTATACTTTGTATACTTTTTATTCCATTATATGTAAACCCCAACACTTTATGTCTGTCTTTGTACTGTCCCCTCATCCTTCACCCTGATGGCAAATAAAAGAAATTATTATTATTATTATTATTATTATTATTATTATTATTATTATTATTATTAAAACGGTGGTCGATAAATTAAGTACCAGTTGCATACTGGTGTCAATATAATCGACTGGCCCCCTCCCCCAGAAATTCGGGTCATGCGCCTAGAGTAGAAAAGATTATTGTTAAAGCGGTGAGCTGGCAGAATCGTTAGCACGCCAGGCGAAATGCTTAGCGGTATTTCGTTTGCGCTACCTTCTGAGTTCAAATTCTGTCGGGGTCGACTTTGCCTTTCGTCCTTTCAGGGTCGATGAAACAAGTACCAGTTACGCACTGAGGTCGATGTAATCAACTTAACTCCTCCTCCGAAATTTCTGACCTTGTTCCAAAATTTGAAATCGATATGAAATTAAAATTTTCCTGCCGCTGAGACACTCACTGATGTCATATTAAAACATGATTAAAATACATATTTGGCTCAATACGTGAAATGAAATGGTTCCACAATGACGAAAGTATCTACAAGGACACATAAATTCACAGTTAGCGAAAACTTTTAAACTTGATTGCATTAATTCACCCGTAGTGCTTTGAAGTAGGTATGCCATTCTCGGGTCTATCCGCAAAAATTAAATCCCACGCAGAGTCAAACATCGTATGTAGATGTCTTAAAATGAAAAACAAAGTAATTTGTACGTGGTACTCGAATCGAGCTTGTATTTCATTATCACGAAAAGTGGATT
This sequence comes from Octopus bimaculoides, assembly GCF_001194135.2. NCBI lineage: Eukaryota > Metazoa > Mollusca > Cephalopoda > Octopoda > Octopodidae > Octopus > Octopus bimaculoides. Next base: position 28,320,523 of record NC_068991.1, read on the forward strand.
TTGGAAATAGTGCCCACTTCTATATTTAAATAATTGAAGAATAATTTACATATGGGAATTCCAGTAGTGAAAGTTATTCTGAAATTAGACCCAGAAAATATTCACACTCCAGACCAAAAGAAACTCACATATATATGGAGTAGGTATGGTTCTACTAGTGTTTATAAATTCATTTGTTTATTCTGCGTTAAATGAATCGATTTTTGCAGTGAATAGATCTATTTTTAGGTCGAATGGAAGAGGTTTAAAAAAAATCACATGTTTCATTTTGTATTGAAAAGCATGGTGGAGATAGAAGTGTAATGGAGGGCAAGAGGGGGAGACGTGATAGCAGGAGGGAGAAACGTTCCAAAATCATGGATTTTCCTGGATTTTAAAACTTTTTTTTAAAAGGCTCCCCCTGTTGTTTTTAAATACGTAATGCAAAAAAGAAGATGAAAAATCTGGCTTGAGGTCCAAGGGAGAGAGAGGGAGGTGGGAAAATCATAGAATTTCAAAACTTTTGTTTTTCATAAAAAGCATTCTCACCACCAACACCCCACCCAATGTTTTCAAGCTTTTGGTACAAATTCGAAAAATCCCCGTTAAAACAGAGAAAATCCAGCTGATGTGGGTGAGCTATTCTGAAATTTTGCTTTCTCATTTTCTTTACCATTGGCATAAGCTACAACGATCAACAAACACATCCTTACAGTACCTTTTTCCACCAAACACCTCCTCACAGTACCTTTTTTCACCTAGTGTACCCAAGAACCAAAGGGGGTATCACAGACTGATTTTCTTGAACTTTCTCTAGTGTGTGCTGATATCATTTCTCAATGGTTGAAAACGCATATTTCTTACATAAAGACCCGTGGAGGTATATGCACACTTTATCGTGACACCTTTTATATACTCTCTGTGCAAGCATGTCCCAGGCACTCACGATGTATGTCACACTTTCCAGCTTCTTTCCACATAACCTATACTTATTTGTTTCATCTGGGTTATACACATTCCTTATCGAGTTTGTGTTTAGTGTCTGATCCTGAACAACTACCAACAAACTTTTTGTCTCTGTCTTAAGATCACTTTTTGTCGAACTATTCCTAGAAAATTTTGTTTTTACTTCCTTCATTTGTCTTTCAAATTGACCATGTAATTCCCTACTTTCCCATGTACACAGTTTCTCAGGTAGCAGCCTCTGTTTATAACTTTCTTTACTTTCAATAGTTTCAATGCATAAGCATCTGCGTTTGGCAGCATACCTCAAAAGTTCTTCTCTACTACCAGCAAAATATAAATCTAAAGCTACATAATCTTTCACACCTACAAGCCCTCATCTTCCTACGTTCTGAAGTGTATATAGCCTAATAACATTTGCCTTTGGGTGCAATACACCATTGTCAACCATTTTCTTTCACGTTAACCAATACAATTTCTTCATCTTTTCTTTGGTCCAGTCCAGAATAGCCGCACTATATCTAATAACTGACATAGGACAGACTTTGACAACACTAATCATATTCTTCCCATACTGGTTAGGGTGTTGAACTCACGATCGCGAGATCGTGGTTTCAATTCGGGGTGATGCGTTGTGTTCTTGAGCAAAACACTTCACCTCACGTTGCTCTGCGATCACTGCGACACCTAACGCGTGATATACTGTGCACCTGTTTAGTCAACGTCCATTCGATGGAGGGAGTGAGCTAATGTAAGGTGCATATATTTGATCACTATAAACAACTCATCTGTGCAGGTCGTTCGGGAAAGCTGAAATTTCGTACATTACCTTCGATAGGAAAGTCCACAATCATCATTGCTGCAGCTGTTGTTGTTGTTGTTGTTGTTGTTGTTGTTAAGGTAGCGAGCTGGCAGAAACGTTAGCACGCTGGGCGAAATGCTTAACGGTATTTCGTCTGCCATTACGTTCTGAGTTCAAATTCTGCCGAGGTCGACTTTGCCTTTCATCCTTTCGGAGTCGATAAATTAAGTACCAGTTGTGTACTGGGGTTGATCTAATCGACTTAATCCTTTTGTCTGTCCTTGTTTGTCCCCTCTATGTTTAGCCCGTTGTGGGCAATAAAGAAATAAGAATTGTTAGCACGCCGGGAAAATCGTTTAGCGGCATTTCATCCGTCGTTAAGTTCTGAATTCAAATACTG
>NC_068991.1:28322737-28331883 GCF_001194135.2 Octopus bimaculoides
TATTATTATTATTATTATTATTATTATTGAGTGACAGAGCAGTGCATTCCATCAAAGTGACACTGGGGTAAAATATACGAAGCCCAACATACCCATCATGACTACCCGTCTGATAAGGGTACACCAGGCACATGTATCACAACCATATGTGCGCCTCATTGTGATCTCATATCAAGATAAACAGTGCATGACCTTGCAGGTAGGACCCAGTTAGAATTTTCTTCAGGTCGAGTAGCTCATCCCGCTTAAAAGTTCCCTGAATAATGGTTGTTTAAGGATGTTGAACAAAACATGTTTCCAAAGGTGAACTATCCAAACCCCAAAGAATTCCTTTCAACACATAGCTATGATGCTCTCTCACTACTTCTGCTCATGATCAGATATGCACATATCGTCAGCTACTAAGGGACATGCTCAACTGGTTAAGGTCAAACAACTGATAAACAAATCTACGAAGACAAAACAATGTACATAGTATTTTCAGTTAGTTAAGATCAGAAGCCATGAGAGTCACTGCCTGATACTGCATCATATTATTATTATTATTATTATTATTATTATTATTATTATTATTATTATAAGTAGTAGTAGTAGTAGTAGTAGTAGTAGTAGTAGTAGTAGTAGCAGCAGCAGCAGCAACAGCAGTTTACATCAGTTTTTGTTGGAACTCCGGGAGTCTTTGCATGCCTAGCGGGCTTGCTACATGCAGCCTACGGTACCTTTTTAACTATCGAATACCTTCCTGATGATTCTGGTCGTTCCAAGGAGGCAAACCTTTTGTAACAGTTCTACTGGGCACTTTATTCCAATTTCTTTTATATCCTTCTTGATGCCTTCTGATATTGTCCCCAAGAACCCAGCAACAATTGACATTGTCTTCACCGTCTTCATTTTCTATAGTCGGACAATCTCGTATTTAAGAGGGATATATATATGTCATCCTTCTTGACTATTCGTAGCTCAAATAGTCACACAACATCTATTATGGAACACATGTGGTTCACCTTGACCACCACTAGGTCTGGTTTGTTGTGCTCAAGCACCTGGTCTGTTTGTATTGGGAAATCCCACTGGGTTTTGCAGGTCTCCGACTCTGCCACCCTCTGTGGTTTGTGCTCGTAACACGTCTTGCCTGTCTCTAGCTCCCACTCTTTAAAAAGTTTCCAATGTAGCACTTTCGCTACCTCATCATGTTGCCACAGCTTATATTTTGAGCAAATCAAAGGCATTCGTACACGATGTAGGTTATGGTTTTGTCAACTCTATTACAGACTCGGCACAGTGGAGACACTTGCTCATTCCTAAGTGTGACCCTCCAATTTGTGATCAAAGCGTGGTCTTGCGCTGCCAGAATTGTGCTCCTGGTCTCCTTTTTCAATGTTCCCTTCTTCAACCAGACCCACCTATGTTTTCCGGCAACTTCAGTTTTGGCTACATGGAACTGACTTTGTAGTCCGTTGTTACATGGTGCGTCTTCATGTCCTTGTTTTGTTCTTTTCTTTTTCCCTGATTTCAATCCGCCCTCATCTCAACTGCCCCTAGCAAGGTTTCCTCACTTTATTATTATCATTATTATTATTATTATTATTATTATTATTATTATTATTATTATTATTATTATTATTATTATTGCTTCTAAATTCTACATCATCAATAATTCCATCTCAACATCTTTGAATTTGGAGAAATATTTTAACTTCCACTCCTAATAAACAAATCAGAACAAATTCACCACAGTTTCTATTATGTATTTGCAGTTTGTGTAAACTACTATGATTAGGCACTTCTCAATTTCTCTATTTTTCCAATTCCAGTAAAATACCGGCGAAATTACAGAAAAACGACAAAGTTAGATAATGGTGAGTATATTTTGATATTGTTTATCATGGCAAATATAAAAGTAAGAAAAGTTTAAACTACTTGAGCACAAAATATGACGTGGGGTAAGAGAGGAAATGTGCGGAGGAACAATAGTTAAAGATGAACTCAGACAACTGTGGGACAAATGGACTCAGACAACCGTGCATGGGCAAGGGTTTGAAATACTGACGACTAGATATAAGGCTGTAATTCATATCTTGTTATTGCTGTTATATTGTGTCAGGTGCATCTAGCTTTAAATGAATATCTAAATAGGATTGATAGGCTGTGGAAGCACTGTAAAACTAACGAGTGATTCGTATAAACGCTGTACTGAGCTCATATGAACCTTTAAGAGTTTGAAACTGCGAAACAAACACTATCACTATGGTTCATCACCGCCACCACCATCAACATCATCATCATCGTCGTCGTTATCATCATCATCACCGTTTTAATATCAATTTTTCCATACCGGTATGGGTTGGACGGGTCAGTTACAGAGCATGTCTCCAATTATCTAAGTTTTTTCTCATCTAGTTTAGGAGTCTCAACATCTGGAAAGAACAAAAAAAAAAATGAAATCTTTAATTCCAGTTTGGCTGTCGATGGTACAATCTAAAGAGAGTTAGAAAAGGATGTCGTCGACGATGACCTGGAAACAATTGGATGTATCGGCCATCAAGGACATCCTAAATAGTCTCCAGAAGCCGTCAACATTCTTCGGCTTACCTAACTACGGATGTTTCAAGTTCATTACCAACTGAAGTAGACTGCTGCAGACTGCAGCCGACGAGTGTGGCATGTAGCCATACACTTGTAGCACAGTCTATTCACTCCCAATGATTTTCTCTTCACAGCCACTTAAAGTATCCTCAATTTCAGCTGCTGAAATTGTCTTTTTGCAGTACTTTGCGTCTTCCATCAGCATTGCAGCAGACTATCAGATAAGTAATGAAAAGATTATAAGCAACTTCCAAAAGTTCTTGTCTTGTAGTGCTACCAGGGATAGCCATTTCAAGTTTTGTTGTACAAGTGGTGCTGCAAATCTTTAACCCAGGCCGATATTTGATGCTTGTAGGGTGATGAAACAACTTTCCTTTCGTTCATTCACGGTCCAAACATTTCACATTTGTGGGATCAGGACGACCACTTTTTAAAGAAAGTAAAACGGATTGTATTGTCTGCCAAGGCCATCGCAAACTACCCGGTCACCTTCCATTGACAAGCAACAGCAAGCAGCTTTTCTCTAGTAGCTATACCTTAAGCGGTGGTGTTGTAAGTGCTTCAAATGGTACTTTTTCAACTTTCATTTGAAGAAAAAAGGTCGTTGAAATGATGGATGGGGAAGTATTGCCTTGCAGTAAGTTTGCTGACCGGTAGGTGAGAGTGATTGGCGCAATGTAATTAAATGGTTCCAATTTCGATTTGTGTCTGTAATTTCATAATAGGGGTAGAGAGGAGGCAGCTATTTTAATACTGAAACACATTTGGAACTTTTCTATGTTGTATTCAATGTGAAATTCCTACTATGTATGTAATATGCAACATTCAACTTTGTTGCAAATAAAGAACCAGTTATCATGATTTCTATAAATTATTGGTTTTCAGCAACTTCGTCGAGGAAAGTAAGTCGATTATATCGACCCCAGTGCTCAACTGGTACTTATTTTATCGACCCCGAAAGAATGAAAGGCTAAGTCGACCTCGGCGGAACTCAGAACATGTAGACAGACGAAATGCCGCAGGGCATTTAACCTGGTGTGCTAACAATTCTGCCAGCTTGCCGCTTTATGATTTTTATTAACTTCCAGAAATCATTGGCTGACCTGTGTTATGGAGCAGTACCTCCAGTTCAGAATAATCTCTAAAGACATGAAAGTGCCATCATTCGGGTCTCTCCAAAATATGCACAGTGGAATGGACCACTCTGGTCCTACTCAGTGACTTCCAAGGTATTGTTGACTCATAGAGTTAAGTCGAACAGTAGTCGGCATGTAGGATATATCCACCTATCAGCTGAGTTCATTATGCCGAATGCTTCCGCTTTACTTCTTTAACATGGAAGGTCAAGAAGTCTTCCAGCCAAATGGTTGTGACGAAAGAGATTGTGTGGTAGACGAGGTTAAACTGGCAGAAGACAGACACTTTCCATTTTGATCAAGCCCTCATCGACTCTTAAATTTTCACTTGGAAAGGAAGATGAGAATAGAGAAGGAAGATGAGAATAGAGAAGGAAGATGAGAATAGAGAAGGAAGATGAGAATAGAGAAGGAAGATGAGAATAGAGAAGGAAGTTCTCTTTCGTAAATATACCAAAATGTGAATGACTGAGTAAATATAGAAAGAGTGAATGGCTTGTAGCGAGGTCTAGAACCAAAACCTTACTGCTTTGATATCTGGATCAAGTCCATAATTGAATCAAGTGACGTGCCCTGATGACCGACCAATCAGTTTGTAGGAATATCACTCTATTTCATAGAATGTTCTATGACGTTTCCCGCACTAAAGTAATTATAAAAGCGAAAGCGTGCCAAAATCAGTGCAGGGGTTGAGAAAACCCCCGAAGAGCACATATCCTCACCTCTTACTAAAAGTAAACTAGAGAGAGTGGCACACTTCGGAAGCACAAGCAACTAGCCTTTACTTCGATAAGTTTTCCTTCACCAAAGTTCAGCCCCGAGCTAAAAAGAATTCTTCAATTGTATTGGACAAGCATTACACTCACCTCTAAAATTAATCTTAATCCCTTGTGATAGAAATTTAACAACCACTTTCGGGAATCGGGTTCTAAAATGGTCAACTTGACGAAGAACGAATACTCATTAGCCAGCGTGACAGGCTCTTTTTGCAACATGTATTAGTAAGTCTGAAAATGTCATTTGGTGGAGGACCCGTAATTCTCAAGTATACTAGATATTTGCTTGCAGGGTAGGGTTGAGAGTGGGATGAGGGCGAAGGATAGAGGTATGGAAGTTGTGTACATGCACGTATATGTATGGGCTTGTATATGGCAAAATCGATCATGATAAATCTTATGATTTTTCATACTGCAGTGCAGAGAAGTATCGAGGGAGAGAGAGAGAGAGAGAGAGAGAGATAGAGAGAGAGAGAGAGAGAGAGAGAGCTAACGTTTATATTTAAGGTTCAATCGGCCAGTTTGCAAAGATATATCTGCGCTCATGAAGACGGAGAAAAAAAATAAACTCACTTTTAAAGTTCAGGATGGTGTCTTGATGAAAGGGAACCTTCAATACTATTCTTTTCTCAACTAAACAGAACCTCTAACTCCTACAGCTGTAAATAAGAAGTTTGTACTTTTCTAGTATCATCCACTTGATGTTGTGACGTGCATCTCATTCTTTCAGTGTCCATATACACCTACCTATAGTTATTTCGCCTTTTTGGGGCTATATGTGCTTGTGCGTGTAATAAATATAAACTATAATATACAGTGATAAACAAATACACTGATTAAAATAGATATTAGTTAGCTCCCTTCGTGCCATGAGGCATCTTAGGCTGCAACACGATCTCTCGAACCAGCTCTGTTTTCTGCCACTGTCTGATCTCATTCCAGCTTCTCCACCTTTCTCGTCTCCTTTCTTTGTCAACGGTTTTTTGCTATATGGTTTCAGGATGCTCTGCTGATCTTTTTCCGCCTCAGACAGTCGCTTTAGTCACGTTTATTCATCTGATGATGATTTGGCAATGACAAATGCTATCGACAGAGCCACAGAGTACGAGCTTCTTTATGGTAACTGGATTCTCAGACAACATCCTCATTCATTCACCTTATAAAATTTACAATTTACTTTAGACAATTTCCGTTACTCAAACACTTTTGTCACTTTCCACTTTTCACATCCGTAGAGTAATACTGGTTGGGTCAATGTCTTGAACAGCATCAGCTTCGTTTTGCGGCCTGTACCATTGCTTCCTTATATTTTTGCTAGATTATAGAATGCTCTTTGGGCTTTGAATATTCTGTTCTTTATATCCCTCGTTCCCCATTCTGTCTTTCATAATTGTTGCTCCGAAGTAAACAAATTATTCGATGATTTTCACCGCGTTGTCGCCGATTCTTCCACGAGCTTGTTGTCTGGCATTATTCCTTAGTGCTTTACCTTTTTCTGGATTGAGTTCTGTGCCTGTCTGTATGTCTTGCTCTGGATGTGTTCGTAGGTGGATGATAGCAACGCTAAGTTGTCAGCGAAGTCGAAATCTTCGAGTGTACTCTCGAGGTTCCACTTAATGTCATTCTTATGCTTTTCTGTTGTTCTTTGCATGACCCAGCCTATTGCCAAGAAAAACAGAAAGCCTGGCATGACACATCCTTGCTTGACTCCAGTTGTAACCTTAAACCACCCTGTACTGTCTCCGTCGTCCACTACCGTGTACCCGAAGGCGTTGTACAAGGCCTGCACCATCCTAATCAACTTGTCAGAAATGCCATATGATCTCTTTATTTTCGTGTTCTTTGTGGTGGACTGAGTGAATGGCTTTTTCAAAGTCAGCGAAGTGAACATACAGTGTTGCTTTCCACTCTTGGACTTGCTCTAAAATGTTTCTGAGGATAACTATTTGCTCGGTTGTGCTTCTTTTCTTGCGGAATCCCAGCCTTCTCTTTCCCGAGTGCCTGATCTACTCCTCTCAGTATTCTCTCAATATACAATGATAAAATTAACCGTAATTAAACGGTGATTTTAATATAAATATTCGGTGACTATAAACCAATTCATTCCTTCATTTTTCAGGTTCCCAACCAGAACTAAAAGAAAAGAACAAAATAAAAGTATATGTCATCAACACTTTTGACCACGAGCAGCACCAAAGGGCATGTGATTCTTTCATGGTGTACCTACATGAACACTGCTTCTGCGAAGTCTTAAACCTAAACGAGAATAACAAAATAACGACTGATTTAGCAGATATCTTCAAATCAGTTGATTTTATCATTTTAATCCATTCTGAAGGTTATTCTAAACAAGTAACTGCTTGGAAAGAGAAAATATTATATCCAGAACTATGTAAATCTAACCCGTCTATTTTACTTCAGATTATGAACGACACAGTAACAAACTGTATTGATTGTGCCATGAACTACACGAATCCTAACTATTTGGCACCAAAGAACAAGAGCAAACAGCTCTTCATCATTCCTGACAACATGACAGAATTGGTCTGTTACATTCACAATATTAAGCTGGACTCTACAGATGAGGAAAACATTCCTTTGATTGAAGAGCACATTTATTCATCTGATGACGGTTTGGCAATGACAAATGCTATCGACAGAGCCACAGAGTACGAGCTTCTTCATGATGACTGGTTTCTCAAACTACATCCTCATTCATTCACCATATAAAATGTACAATTTACTTCAGACAATTTCCGTTACTCAAACACTTCACAATATTTTTAAAATATTGTTTTTGTCTTTTTTTTCCTGCTTGACATCAGTTCTTCTGTGCTGGCATGGAAGGATGGGATAATGCAAGAATGGTGTATGCATTTCATTTGTTTTAGATTTTTTTTTATAAGTTAGTAAGATGACGAGAAGAGACAGCACTCATAACCATTGGAGGTTGTTGCTCTCGAGCTGATGTGGTTACTATATTCAATGCCCTACCTGATCATCAGTAGGTTATTTCTGAAGGAAAAAACGTTGTTGAGGAGGAGAACAGGGTTTGGTCTGGTCTGTGTGATTGCCATAGTCATCCAAGAACTATGAAGCAGCGTTAGTATAGTATTCCTAGTCCATAAAAAAATATTTATCAATGACTACCAGAGTTTAGTTTCGCACCAAAACTAGAGAAGTTGCTATTCTGTAAGCAGAGGAACTTTAATGGAGATACGTATGTTGGAACAACAGGAATAGATGTATTTTGGAACAATGGAGACACATGTGTGTCAGAATAATACTGATAAACAATAGAGTAAGAAATTTCAGAAATGACTCCTCAGCATATAGAAACAATTGATTGACTAAGAGATCAACACTTGGACATTATCTTTGCATCATGCTATTGTTAGAGAAGTAATTTTTACTGCTATCTCAGACCACTCAGCTGTAATATCTGAGTGAGTCCTTTGTGCCAGTCAAACACACTGAGATGAGAACCGTTATGCACCGAGCACAAAGTAACAACGTGACTGTTGTGATGGTTTGAATTCAATAGTCCAAGAACTTTGCTCTTTACAATTGATTATCGATAAATCAAGATTTACAATAAGTGATACAGCTGTGGTGTTCTCTTTATTTGATACACATAGTGACCAGATGTCTAAATGGACGACATATTAGGTCAGTGGGCATAAAAGTAATGAGTTTAATTCCAACTGTAGGAAAGAACAAGTAACAAACAGCCTTAGAATGTTTCTTTGGATCAACTGAGGCCTTATCTTGGTAAAGCTTGTCTTTCAACTACTTCCTACCATGAAAGCAAGCAGAGAGAAGCAGCAACATTTCAATCGTCAGACAATACTATTGTCTCACATCACAAATCTCTCTATCTCCCCTCCTCTCTCTCTCTCTCTCTCTCTCTCTCTCTCTCTCTCTCTCTTCCTCTTCTCCACCTCTCTCTCACACACACATATACGCACACCCAGTGCTAAACAGACTTAATTACTTTCAACGTTATGTAGTTACTTGAAATATCTATGTGATCAGTCCACCAGGCATTATCCCAACTGGGTGAACTGAGGTCATGCTGAATAAATTGGTCTGTGCAGAAATGCAATGAAATCCCAACACGTGACTTGAAACCGCAGCCTATGTCTTTCAACTAATACATCCAAAACTACCATTTTATTTCTCCATTGTTATTTCACCTTAACAAATGTTAAACTGTTGTGCAATATTGTTGTAATGTTTTGTTCTTTCTTGTAACGTCTTCATCAACATCATCATCATCGTCGTCGTTATCACCATCATCCTCACCATCATCTCGTTATGACCATCATCATTATCAACACCAGTTTTTATTATGGGGCAAGTCCAGGTTTTTGCAAATTACCCAGTGAATATATTGTGCAGCTCTATCATGCCTGTTGAGATACTCTGTAGGCGCAAGCAAACTGCACATGGAGACAACATGATCGATGGTCTCATTTTGTTGTTGGCATATACGACATAATGGGGAGCTGCCGTTCTTTAATATGTTGGCCTGGTAGTTCTTTGTAGGTAGGCATTGATCTTGGGCTGCTATGATAAACCCCTCTGTTTCTGATTTCAAACCAGAGGCCATTAACCATTGGTGGGTAAGGGTTTTGTCAATATCTGC
>NC_068991.1:28332299-28341850 GCF_001194135.2 Octopus bimaculoides
GCAAATACCCAAAGAGAGCGAATAATGCAGATATTGACAAAACCCTTACCCACCAATGGTTAATGGCCTCTGGTTTGAAATCAGAAACAGAGGGGTTTATCATAGCAGCCCAAGATCAATGCCTACCTACAAGGAACTACCAGGCCAACATATTAAAGAACGGCAGCTCTCCATTATGTCGTATATGCCAACAACAAAATGAGACCATCGATCATGTTGTCTCCATGTGCAGTTTGCTTGCGCCTACAGAGTATCTCAACAGGCATGATAGAGCTGCACAATATATTCACTGGGTAATTTGCAAAAACCTGGACTTGCCCCATAATAAAAACTAATGGGAACACAAACCACCCCCAGTACTTGAAAATGTTCACATCGCACTCCTCTGGAACTTCACCATTCAAACTGACAGAAAGATAGATGCAAATAAGCCAGACATCATACTGAAAGACTTCAGATAAAAATCATGCCTCCGCGTTGATATGACTGTCCCAATCGATATAAACGTATCTGTCAAGACCTACCAAAAACCGAGCAAATATAAAGATCTTGAAATAGAAATTGGCAAAATGTGGAATCTGAAGACGAAAACAATGGTTATTCAGAGTAGATCAGAAGAGATTCTATAAAGAAATAAATGGAGAGTTTACAGATGAAAAGTTGACACCAGATAACAATGGAAGTCAAAAGATTGGAGCAAAGACAAGGAGCACAAGAAGGATGCTGAATGGTTGCAAGAACTGAAACAAACAGTAGTCTGTACCGAACAGGCAGAACTAGTCATTTCAGTTAGGGAAGTGAAGGAAATCAGCAAAAAGATGAGCAACTGGAAGGCCCCGGGACCAGATGGAGTTCAAGGCTACTGGATCAAAAGATTTGGTGAATGTCATATACGAATAGCTGCGCAACTCAACACCTTGTTAAATGCCGACCAAGTAACACCAGACTGGTTGACATTGGGTAGGACATTGCTGTGCCTGAAAAACATCGAAAAAGGCAATACGGTAGACAATTACAGGCTGATATCCTGTTTGCCACTTATGTGGAAGTTATTGACTGGGATACTCGCAGAGTCAATGTACGAGCATCTGGAAAAAAATAGAATCCTACCACATGAGCAGAAGGGTTGCAAGTGTAAGTGCAGAGGTAACAAGGATCAGCTCCCGATAGATAAAACTGTATTTAAATACTGCAAGAGGAGGAAATGTAACTTAGCAATGTCATGGATCGACTATCGTAAGGCGTACGATTTGATCCCATATTCTTGGTTTATGGAATGTAATGAACCTATTTGGTATTGCATCAAATGTTGAGCGATTGCTCGGAAATAGTATGGCGAATTGGAGGACGGACCTGACAACATACGGAAGAAGTCTAGGGACAGTAGAAATTAGGAGGGGCATCTTCCAAGGGGACTGCCTGTCCCCACTGCTCTTTGTACTATGCTTGATACTACTTACACTGATTCTGAAGAAAGCAAAAGCTGGGCATGTATTCAAAAGCCGCCAACAAAAAGTCAACCGTTTGTTATTCATGGGTGACCTCAAACTTTATGGTAAAGATGAAGCCCAAGTCAGTTCCCTCATTGATACGGTGTATACCTTCAGTGCTGATATCAGAATAGAGCTCGGACTGACAAATTGTGGTGTGTTAGTCTTGAAGAGAAGCAAAATCAAATGTATGGAGGTTATGAAGCAGATAGATGAGACGAGCTATAAGTACTTGGGGATATAGGAAATGGATGAATTCATGGAGAAAAAAATGACAGAAAAATTTAAGGTGGAGTACTTGCGCAGACTGAGACTGATCCTTAAGTCGAAATTAAACGGATGGAATAAGATTGGAGCTATCAACACCTGGGCGGTTTAACTGCTTAGATATGGAGCAGGGGTAATCGCATGAACAATAGACGAACTAATCAGCTTAGGCAGAAAGACGAGCAAGTTGCTAACTAGATATGGAACACTCCACCCAAAAGGTGACACAGACAGACTGTATGTACCACGAAAAAGAGGGGGAAGAGGACTTATTGGATGTGAACACAGCATTAGAGCAGAAGAAAACAACATAGCATGGTATGTAAAAAATCCCACAGAACCGCTATTATTAGAGGTAAGAAGGTCAGGCTTGTGTAGGATGAAAGATTGCAAAGATAAAGCACTGTACAAGAAATTGAAAACGAATGAAACTGAAAATAGGTGAGTAAAGAAAAGAATGCATGGTCAATTTCATAGGGATATTGAAAATAAAACAGACAGAAAAAAAAACATGGCTGTGGATGACTAAAAGTGATTTAAAACCGGAAATGGAGGCTTTAATCTGTGCTGCCTAAGATCAAGCGCCAAGAACAAACTACATAAAATACAGAGTAGACAACACATCAGAAAACGATCAGTGCAGAATCTGTGGACAAAATGGTGAAACCGTATGGCATATTACCAGCCAATGTATGCCACTAGCCCAGAAAGAATATAAGAGACGCCACGTTTTTTTTTTAGCTCTTCTTTTTCCTGTTTTTCAGCTACTATTTTCAGTCTTGGCAAGTCTTTACTCGGTATTTTGTTTGTTTTCTTTCTAACTTGTTAAACAGTAAGCAAAATGAAGCACACACTTAAAAGAAAGCTTTATACACGAAACGCAAATATTGTTTAGATAATAAATTACGCTTATAAAGCACTAGTTGTTGGTACTATTCAAGAAGAGTGGTCCTGGTGCGCGCACTCGCGCATCCGCACTAGCTAGTCGTGACTAGTCGATCCAACGACTACCTAGCGCGAGTGCGCGTATGCAAATTAATAGATGCGCGCATGTATGAGGGTTTTTTCTAAACAAAGTAAATAATTTTTTTTACACAAAGTAAATAATTTTTTTAAAACAGAGTAAATAAATTATACACTACCTGTTTTTAGTAAAAAGTCCATTAAAAAGTCTTTTGTCGATCCTATAACAAATGTTCATACAAATTCGGTTGAACGTGATTGGAAGAACGTAAAACGACGTTTTAAGAGTAAGATGGGGGTACACACAGACATGGTTGAATCCTATCTAGAAGAATTTTTTTTTGGCGAGAACAATATGGAATAACTGGAAATGAATGTTTTGAAAACATTCTGAAGCATCTTTCAGAATGATTCACAATCAAGTAAGTCAAGTCAACTTCAACATTTTATTTTATTGTTTGGTGGAAGATTCAACAAAAAACAAAAATATTTACTATGTGTTTTATTTACTTTGTTTAAAAAAAATTATTTACCTTGTTTTAAAAAAAACCCTCATACATGTTTTGCGCATGCGCGCGTGATTTTTATCCATTAATTTGCATACGCATCACAATAAATAAATAAAAGCAGTGAGTGAGTTTGTTCTTCAATAGTAGGGTTATAACTTTGGGCAAGCTCTAAAATTATTAGACTTCATCAGTAAATCATAGTATTAACTTGTTTCCTATATCTTACCAACTAGGTTTTTTTGTACTCTTTACATGTAGATGTAAATGTTACAAAGCCAAAAATATAAACATTTGAAAATAATGTCTTTACATTTTCAAAGTATTAAATATAAAATATAATAGATGATAAAGTAACTCAATATGTCACATAGCTTATCTCTGATATTTTGAAGTGAAATTAGTAATAAGCAAATATTCTTCTCAGCTCTTTGATAGAATGCTAACTGTTGCTAACAAGTAGTCACTTTACTTAGAATTGAAAGATCTTGAAAATTGTGCTGTTGTTGAATGAGGTAAGGCTTGATTGAAAAAAAATATGATTAAAAGCTTTCCAACCACAATCATCTTATTTTATTTTCTAGGTACTGTGTACTCAGTAGCACATTTTCTAAATGATGGTAGAGTTTGATTTGAGGAAGATTTGGTTGCTATTTCTAGGAAGTGAAGCAACTGTTTGGAAGCCCTTTGTTTCAACTATTTTGTTAGCTTGATTCCCTTATTAGCCATTATCCAATCAAGTCAACTGGAACAAGTAGAATAGTGTACCTTATCCCCAAACAATAGAGTATCAACCATTTAATATGAAATATTGGCAATGAGTGTGCTAAAGATTAAAAAAACAACAAAAAACATCACTTATTAGTCAAATGGTGCATAGTTTCAGTTTTAGGCTATAAAGTGGATGGAGCATAGAGCTTCTTCAAAGTAAGAAACTAGTAATTTTACAAGTACATTCCTAAATGATTTGAAAGGCCAATATAGAATAAATGTTCTATGTTGAAATGCAAAAGCATATTTAAATTCAAACCACAATATTTTATAATTTTTTCAGATTGACATGGAAAATTTTTTTTTACTAGAATAAGAATCATACAAAAACATACAGTGAGGCCATGAAGCCTGGCAAAAAGAAAAGACAAACCCGAAAGAGTTCTGCTTAGTAAAATAATGATCTTCATTCTCTTTAGGTACTGAAAGAAAAAAATGGAAAAAAAAAGGCATTGGAGCGGGTGATACATGCCCTGTGTGCAGATAAATTTTTTCACAAATTATAGTGTGGCTTACAATGCATTGCTTACCATGCTTTTTAATTGAACTGAATTATTATTTCTTTTTGTTAAAATATCACCATTATAGTATTTGTATACCGGTGAAATTAAGAAATCAACTCCTAAATAAATAAAACCCTCAGATCAATCACTGTACGTGCACACACACATGCACACACATATCTATGTTTGTATTTATGTATGTTTGAAGATAATCAAACCAAATTTTCATCATT
Organism: Octopus bimaculoides; assembly: GCF_001194135.2. Taxonomy (NCBI): domain Eukaryota; kingdom Metazoa; phylum Mollusca; class Cephalopoda; order Octopoda; family Octopodidae; genus Octopus; species Octopus bimaculoides. The sequence goes on from NC_068991.1 coordinate 28,337,033, forward strand.
TCAAGCTACTCACCCAATGAGTATTTTTGCCAAATTTGGTGAAAATCTGTTCAGCCATTTTCCAGTAATTTTCTAGGTACTATGTACTCAGTATCTCAGTGCTTTTCAAAGTGTAATATCCTGCATTACAATTGATTTAATCCCTGCTTGAATCTCTCAATGTATCCTCCTTTAAAATTTGTTGCACACCTACATGATTGTTATATAATTTCGACCTCTGCCTGAACTCTACGTGTACTTCTATGGAAAGAATGTTACTGTGCTTTTCAAAGTGTAATATTCTGCATTAAAATTGATTTAATTTTTATCCGTTTGTTTTGTTTTTCCTTTCATTTACATTGTGTGCATGCCTTGTTATGGGTTAAGTTAGGGTTAGAGCTATGGTTTAGAATTAGGGTTAGATAGCATGCTAAAGTGTAAATGGCTACGTATACTGTATGTTAAAGTGGCACTAAAGATTAACTGAAACAGATTACCTACCAGAAATTAAGTCATGAAAGGGTTAGCAGTGTCAACGCACTTTACTTCACATTTCTATGTTTCTGAGGGTAATTAAATAAAATACTAGATAAGTACTGGATCAGTATAGTTGACGAATTGTGTTCTCCTATAAAATTTCTTGCTTTGTGCCTTTGCTAGAAATTCTTGTTAGTACTATTATATAGTGCAAGCAAGAGAAAAAAATGATGTTCAGAGAACATCTGCAGGCTTTCCCAAACTGTTAATATGAATATGGATGTTTTTTTTCAATTTCTGTAAATTGAATGAGAAAGTGATTCCGTGTAGAGGTTGCCATTCTGGAAAGAAATGATCAGATAAAATATTTAGTATAAGGTTTGAGCTGTGAGACATGTTAAAGATGATGATGATGTGGGCTCAGTTTGATATAGTATACAGCTTATTAATTCACAGGAATAGTAGCAGGTGTTGAGATTTTTTCTTTTGGTTTTTGTTTTCCTGTTTTATTTGAACAATTTGGCTGGATAAAGGGGGCTGTATCCTTGGCTTTTGCATTCCATCTGAGACAAAAAGCAAGAGTTATGCCTTCAAAATTGGTAAGATTGACACAGTTGATCTTGAATAATATGTTGACGGCTGCAGAAGAAAAAACATGGGCAAGGGAATTTCATAAGGCTGACAATCTGGTAAGAAAGGATTTGTTTGGTTTGCAGGTGAAATACAACCTACATAAACTTCAAGCCTCTCTTCACCAGATGCTGTAACGTGGTTTGTATTCAATATAGTAGTACAACCACTATTGGGATAATGGCCTACAATACACAGTAACAGTGTGATACAATAAGATAATGCAGCAGCAATAAGAGCATAACTATCTCTCACGAACCAACAATAAATATTCCAAATGAACAAACCAACCCACTTTCCAACTTCACTATGAAATAACACAAACCATATATACTCTCTCAGTTCAGTGCATTTCTCATCACAACACTGAGAGTGTAAGAGGTGACTTGTGGTTACTAACTTTGTTCTGCCAACATATTTCCATTTATTTATTCTTACGGTTCTGTTACTGCTGGAAACTACTTCTGCCTGCTACTGGCATTTATATGAACAATGTTGACAATAGACAAGTATCAAATACCATAATGCATAAATTCTTTGTTTATTAAGATTATCTTCAATTATAGAAGAAGTATCATAATTACCAAATGGTAATCGATTAGCATATCAAGGGCCACAATACTGTAGACAGGACCATTAGAGCAAAGAAACAGGCCTGGAATGCCTGGAAGAGTTGGGGTAGCAGGAGAATGTATCAAATAGCTAAAAGGGAAGCTAAGAAACAGGTATATATAGTGAAGAGAGTAGCAGAAAAGAAGATGTTTGTCAATGTTCAGCAACGAGAGGACCAAAGACTTGAGGCATTTCGTGTTGCAAGACAGTGTGTGAGAGAGAATCGTGATGTCATAGGAGAGAAATGTGTCTGCATGGATGATGGTGCCCTTGCGGTTAATGACTCTGCAAAGAAACAGGCTTGGAGAAGTCATTACGAAAGACTGCTAAATGTGGAGAATGAATGGGAGGAGGAGAGTCTACCAAAGGTTGATCCAATTGAGGGACCAGCTATCCAATTCGACAGTACCCAGGTAGATAAATCTATTAATGATATGAAGACAGGGAAAGCTCCTGGCCCATCAGGAGTCACTGCTGGGATGCTTAAAATATCGGGCGGTGTGGGTTTTGGTCTTGTCACTCACATAGTAAATCAGGTAAATCCATGGTCATATGGATACCAAAGATTATTTATGGAATTATTTTTCTCTCGATACTATTACTATTTTTATAGTCATTATTAATAATATCCTTATTTTTTAATTTTTATTTATTCATTACATACCTGGGCTTGATGACAGCTCAAGGATTCCATAAAGGGATCACTGGTCAAAAATGTTTCAGGGACTCCTGACTTAGAGCTTTCAATGAACTGTCTTTGGAGAACACTAGAAAATGATGATCTGCCTTCATTGCCGTGTGGTGTGGAAAGTTTAAGGTTTTGAACCCTTGCATCTGTTTCTATTTACTCTATTCAATGTCAAAAAAGCTTAAACATTTAGATTTTCTAAGTTTTATCATAATTGAGCTCACCAGCATGCTATAAATTCTCCATTTAGTTTATTGCTGCCATCAAAGCCACACTTCTTTCCTCTAGCTCAAAACCATATCATTGTGTTACCAAGGTTTGAACTCATCCCCCTGTGATATGTTAGTCTGTTATTTAATACCATCAACGGCCTCTTAACTAGTTCACTAGTCCGGTCACTGAAATCTTTACGCGCCGGCAACGACGTGTTCAACTTCCAGTAACCGGGTCCCTGTCTATGAAGCCTATCTCAGTCAATTGTACAAATCATGAATTTGTGGTCTGTGTAGTTGACTACTTTAAACTGTGGACAACCTATGCTATCCTTATCTGCTACTCTAAAGAATACCCTATCTAGATACAATCTGGATGACCCGATGCAGTTTGACCAGGTCCACATTGGCACATCTGAGAAATCCAGTCGATATCTGTCAGACAGCTGGAAGTTCGAGAAATATGTTAGAGAAATCGGAATTGATATGAGAGCAGAGCATGCCCAAAACACTGCTCTGCTGGAGACAGCTAGGATTTTGAGATTGGTACTTGGATGTTGAATGTCCTCCACAATAATTAACAACAAAGTATCAAAGCCTATAATATGCGGGAAAAGACCCTGTGAGACCTCTGACTACAGCCTGCTGTCCGCTCACAGAGAATCAACCAGAGGAAACAAGGCTAGGGTTATCAAAGAGTCAAAAAACCCCTGTACATCTGCCACATACAAATAAATATTGTACTTTTGAACTGTCGCGTGTCGACACATGGAGACAAGACAAAACATAAACAAAGAATTTCAGAAGGACCGATGTCTGTAGAAGAAGGATTGAATGTAGTGGTTAGCGCAAAGACGTGGGCACGTCTGGAGAAGAGATAAGTATGAGTGATGAGAAAAGGAGAGATGATTGTGTTGGAGCATCTAAGAGCAGCTGACTCCAAGAAGCAAAAGCTACTGCAATAAAGATGAAAAAAACGTAGAGTTGAAAGTGCCAGCTTGAAGGTGAGAGACCAGAGAATGTTGCTGAGCAACTTTATACCAGTCATTTCAGTAGATACAGTCTAAGATGTGTGTGTGTGTGTGCGCGTGCGTAGCGTGCGTGCGTGCGTGCGTGCGTGCATGTGTGTAGCATCAGCAGCACCATACCACTACGTGTTGCTGGTTATAGAAAGACGAAGACAAACAGAATCTAACCAAGAACGGGCGTGCATTAAAAAAAATAAGTGTAAAGACATAATTTGAAGAGAAATCGGGAAATCATCAAAACGTAGCGATGTTGTTTGAATGATGATGATGATGCAACGGAGACTAAAGAACAACTGCCTTCTTTTCATATATCTTTCTGATCTCTGTTCATAAATGTATTCTTTGTTCAATGAGAATAACTTTTTATGTGGAAGGTTAAAGAGGAGTGAAGGCTTGCACCCTTCTGTATAGGAGTGTTTATTTTTGTTAGAAATATTAAGAAGATGAAGGTCACAGAATGAGGTTGTTCGTAAACAGTAGCATCTATTAGAATGTTCTCTTTAGAAGTGCTGCACTGAACCTACTTAAATATTTCCTAGAATAAATTAAAATGTGATGAGTAAGTAACGCGATTATTAAACGTTCAAATATGGTGTGTAAGTATGACTACTGATGAATTAATTCACCAAGTTTCTGGCTATATGAGTGTGTGTATAAAGACAGAAAAATATTGATTTTACTTTCTGGTACAAGACCAGCAATTTCGGGCGGGGGATGGGATAAGTCAATTACATAGACTTCAGTGTTCAACTGGTGCTTATTTTATCGACCTCGGAAAGATGAAAATCTACCTTAGCGGAATTTCAAGCATTTGTAGTGACGTCTTAAATAGCAGACGACATTTCCGGAAAGCCACGCATACGCAGGGACTGGTTCCGGAGGGAATACAGGAAGAGTCTCATGCGCATGCGTAGTTTCGATATCCAAGCTTCACGCCCTTATTCATTCTCTTTCTCGCCGGCCGACGAAGGGCCCAGACGTACAAGCAGCCTCTCCAACATTCCAACTCTGGAGACAGCTCTTTCCAACATTCCAACTCTGGAGCTAGACAAATAACCACTCAACATCATTGACGGCATCTCAGCAACCAAAAGGGCGAAGTGCTGCCTATTTCCTCTGTAAATAAATATTGTTGTGTTGATAGTTCAGAATCTGCGTTCCGTTGTTTCTTCAAGAAATTTAATGTACGGAA
>NC_068991.1:28342047-28349345 GCF_001194135.2 Octopus bimaculoides
ATTATGTGCCTCAAATGCTCTTTGGATACTTCTATATTAGAAAGTGTTTTAATTTTAAAAAAACGTAATTCTATTATTCTGTAAAAGAATATTTAATTAGTTTAAATGCACACAAATGCATAAAAATAATTTTTAATTCCATTAGACATTCTAAAATACTATTGAATTTCATTCAATTTTAAAAAAGGTAAAATCGGACAGAACTTATTGAGATGACCTGATATTTGACGGCAACGATTCGAGAGAGGAAGGTATAACTTGGCTACCTCTATGAAGAACTTGTGCAACAGACTTTCTTCATGTTGAGAAGTTATAAATAAATATCTTGCAAGATATTGTTGCAGATATTTTGATCGAATTCATGGCTTTTTGATTGATTCACTCTCTCCAAAGTCTTTCAATGTTTTGTGTGTATTTCCTCTAGGTGCTATCTTCAAAATTGTTAGAGTGAGGCATGTTCGCATCGTTGTTTCAATGTGGGCATATCACAGTCTGGCAAATACTCTGCGTGAGCGAAGGAAGTCAACTGTCTTTTGATCGTTGCAATGAATAGTGCTGATGCATTTATAGTAATCAAAATTACAATTTAAAAAGTGCCAGTAGGAGGCCACAGTTATAGGCAGCAACTGGTAGAGGAATGGAGGTCGAAGCTTTGGAGGTGCGTGAAGTAAAAGTTGAACCGAAGAAGATGAAAGAATGTGAGAAACTACTGAAAAAGGAGGGAAAGACGTTGAGATTGATGCCGCCTGAGGAGCTCACAAGAGGTGTAACCAAGAGAACAGTAATTTTTAAGACACTGAAGGTATCAAGCAGGAAGATCGAAATAGCAACGATCGAGGCTATCGAGGAATGCTTGAAGGAAATCAAGAAGCTGACCACGTTTATCACAAAAGGAAGAAAGTATGGCACAGTGGAGGTGCGTTTCGCGACGGAGAACAGAGCGATTAAGCACTTCACGGAAGCCATAAGAACAGAAGAATGGATATTTATACCGACGTACTGTGGCAAGCGTGTTGCTAGGGTGAGAGCTGGCAAAGTACCCTCAGAGATAAAGGAAACATAGCTGATGGCAGCCATAATGTTTAATATGTAGGAGGAGGCCAAAATAATCAAGGCAACGGGAAATAAAAGGGAGAATTATAGGGGGGTATGGCATAGAGATGGCCATACAAGCGAGTTTAGAAAACCTTAATAGAATTGCAGAAGAAATAGTTCTGCCCGAGGATTTAAGGCTGAGTGTGGTGGTAGAGGGTAGGCCACCCATATGTTACGCATGTGGAGAAAAAGGCCACATGAAGGCGAGGTACCCCCAGAGAGAACAACAGATGAAACAAACTGAGAAGCAGGAGAGTGCAGACCAAGTAATACACGTCAAGAGAAGTGAAAGAGTAAGCTCTCTGCCAGAGAGGCAGCAAAAGAAGAAAGAAGTGGTAGAGAAAGAGGCTGTGAAGGAAGGAAAATGAAATGATGTTTGACAAGGAGATCGGAAAGGAGCTTGAAAAGGATCTCGAAGAGAAGTTGCAGAAGAAGGAGACAGCAGTAGAGACATCGGTTATACCAGTGGAGAAAAAGAATTTAGGAGAACAACTGTATGAGGGTGAAATGGGGAGATTATTCAGAGTGGAGGAGGAAAAAGAAAAAGTCCCAGGAGTAGAGCAGAAAGGGGAAAACAAGTAAGAAAAGCGAAATAATATCGATGGAATTTAGTGACATATACTAAAAATAAAGAAACTGGACGGAAAATAATGATATTTAAGTCCATTATAAGGGTAAAGCTGCCCACAGATGTGTATTTGGAGAACATGAAGGTCATTGTGGTCGACAAGAAGATGTACAACAAGCTGAAAGGTATGTGTGGAAGTGGAATTGATTCGCCAGGAGCAACGGTGGAATTTGATGAATTGCTACCAGTGGTAGAACTGAAAGATCTTGAACCTTTTATGAAATATTAAAAATGAAAAAAGTAAGTAAAATTGTTTTATTTAAAAAAAAGAAGAAAACGATGATAAGGAAACAAACAAAGGTAAAATGAACGATTGTAAACAATGTATTTAAACGTTCAAATAGTACTGCATGGGAGTGGGGCCCATGCAGCCATTTCATTTTCATTATTATATAACATCTTCATTTTCATCCGTTTTGTGTTTTTTTGTCCCCACTATGGTGTTCTGTCTGTCCTTGTGTGCCCTCTGTGTTATGGCCGTAGTGCCAAAATAAAGAAAAAGTATGTAGTAGGCGGTCAGAGAGATAGTCGTGTCTGGTTTTACTAAGTATACTGTATATCGAAGTGGGCGTTATAACAATCCACCATAATAAGGGTTATAACAAGATGATAAAATTTTCCACTATAACGTTAAAGAAATGACAGACGTACTGCAGAAACATTATTAATCCCAATGATTTTGACGCAAGGGATCTGAACAAACTCAATTTCCAACATATTATCTCTGACTTAACTTTTACTGCCTCAGACATCATAGTAGCAATAAATGAAAACACATATTATTCTGCAGCAGGTCCCGATAGCTTCCCCGCTTGTGTCCTGAAAGAATGTAGACACCAACTTACAACCCCTCTAACCAACCTCTGAAGAAATTCTTTAGACTCAGGCTATATACCGAAACAGTCTATATCCCGGTTATCATAAAAGGAAAGAGGTCTCTTGCAAATTTTGAGTAATTTTAGCCAATCAAAAGCCACAGACATATAGGTGCTTGTTTTCATAGTAACAAACCAAAGTGTTACCAAGCTGCTTACCCACGTGGTCATTTTTCGCTTATTAAATGCGTGAAACACATGCTTTATGAAGTGGTCATGAGATATGCTAAAAGTAATAGCTAAATAAGCCTTAAATCATGCACTTTTTTCTGAGTTTTTGCATAATTGTATGAATTCCTATGTGTAAAATACAAATTCGCAAACATTTTCTGAAAATTCCAAAAAATGAATAAGTTATAAGGGATTATATGGCGTGCGTAAAGCAGAATTCCGCCAATATTTCATTTGTTTACAGTTGACAACACGTGCTGTCGCACACAAAATGACAGCTTCCAAATCCTGTTTTCTGACTGGGTAAAAATTATCAAATTTCAAACCTCTGTAACTTTTTTTTTAATTCAGTTTCTCCTGAGAATTTTTAAGGTGAATTAGCCCCTGAGATTCAGCGTGGAAAATTACATCAATACACTAAATTTTAAGATTTTAACTAAACTTAAAAATTTCCACAGGTGCAGCCAAATAGAAAAGATCCCTGGAGGGCCACAACTTCTAAATGCCAACCAGCATGGCTTTCGCTGCAGCAGGGATTGTCTAATACAGCTCTTACATCACGTCGGCTATGTCCTTAAAGCTTTGAAATCAGGCTCGAACTCTGATGTCATATATCTTCACTTCAGCAGAGCGTTCGACAGAGTCGACTACAATATCCTCCTGTCAAAATTATCGAATATTGGATTCCCTGGAATGCAAAAAAAAATGGTCAAAACTGGTCTGGAAGGGTGGTGATGGGGCGAGGGATGAGAGCATGAAAAAACAAAATTTCAAAAAAATTTTTTTCATAAGCGGATACCCTCCATCATTTCCAAGGCCATGATGAAAAATAAAACTGGGAAAATGCCCATCAAAATCCAACGTATGCGGGCGTCCTGTTCCGAAACTTCACGGTTAACTCTTTTGGATAGAAGCAGTTGAAGGTTGCTATAAACATAACAATCTCAACAATACATATGTATGTATGTACATACATACATACACATATGTATGTATATGCATATGTATGTACATACATACATACATACATGCCTGCATGTGTGTTAGTGAGGCGTGTAAAATTACAGCAATAATCCGGATCATACAGAGTTGTTCCCCTTGTATTAAGACTTACGATGTCTGTTCGACTTGGATTCCCTGCTAAAAATCTATTTTAAGGAGTGGAAAGGCATCTGCTAAAATGGAGCTTCTTTTTTGCAGAAACCATCCACATAACTGAATCCGATTTTGTCAAGTTTTACCACTAAGGATCACCCAAATACATATACTTAGCTACATACATGTTTGTGTATGTATATATATATATATATGTGTGTGTGTGTGTGTGTGTGTGTGTGTGTGTGTGTGTGTGTGTGTGTGTGTGTGTGTGTTTGTACACTATATTACCCACCTTATGCCTCAAATCATGATGGAAAATTTGAAGAAATCTTCAGTGCGATAAAAGAAGTACTAACACAATTGGATCAACGTACTGCTATATTCCTGACGGGTGACTTCAACTTCCACAACATCAGGTGGACTGAGGGCAACATAACCCCAGGAATGACGCACACAGAGTGAAATCAAGCAGAATCTCTACTTGATCTTACGAAAATGCTATTCATGGAGCAGATCATACTCTCTCCAACCAGGTACAAAAATATCCTGGACCTTTGTTTTACAAACAGTGTGGGAATTATCCACAACGTAAATATATCACCGACAATATTCTCAGACCATAGCATGATAGAATTGACAATGTCTGGCCCGGAATTAACTAAACATAAACTCCGCACAGATGGCACTCAGACCCTATCCAGCTTAAATTTCTATAAAGCTGACTGGAAGTCACTTGAAAAACAGATACTCCAGCATGGCTGGCCTAAAAGCCTCTCCAAGACATAGATGTGAAACTCAATAAATTCATGTCAATAATGTGAGCCATATGCAATGTCCCAGAGAAGAGAGCCAATGCACAAAAAAAAGTCATTCCCCGAGGCAAGAAGAATGTTCATGCAACGGAGAATAAAGATCTCGAATCGTTTAAATAAACACCTCAATGACAGTGTGAAATCCCACCTGACAGAGGAACTCTTCGAGATTGAAAATAAACTCAAACTCACCCATGAAAAAGAAAGAGAAGAAAGAGAAACCTGGGCAGTCGAAAACGTAAAAAGAAATCCTAAAGCCTTCTACACGTTGGCAAAGGAGTCTGCTTCGGTACGCTATAAGATAGGGCCACTATTTGGTAAAAATGGCTCACTAACTGCAGACCCGGGGAAGATACGTGAAGCACTAAATAAACAATTCTGAAGCGTTTTCATTTCTCCAATGAAAAATATGCAAATAAACAAGCCTGAGGAGTTTTTCAATGTAATGAATCTATTTGGAAAAGAGGTAGCCATCGCTTACATCAACATAACAGAAGAGGATGTAATATCGGCCATTGATGAGATGAGTTCAAACTCAGCTGTTCTCGGCTGTTCTCTTAAAGACGTGTAAAAAGGCTCTTGTAAAGCCACTGCATATAATATTCTTTCAGAGTTTCCTTGCATATGGTAAACTTCCCAACATGCTAAAAGAGGGTATAAAATACCCTGTCCATAAAGGAGGGAGCAGAGCAGATGCTAAAAACTACAGGCCCATCTCTCTGGCCTCACATATTGGCAAGACAATGGAACGCATTGTCAGAAAAAGGCTGATCACGTTCCTAGAAGAAAACAACCTTCTCACAAACACGCAACATGAATTCCGTCCAGGAGGAGCTGCCTAACACAGTTGCTGCAGCACTTTGACTGGGTACTGAAGCAACAGCTAAACTTGTCAGCTGTAGACGTGATGTACCTTGACTTTGCCAGGGCCTTCGACAAGGTTGATCATGGCATGATATGTCACAAGCTGTGAAACCTTGGTATTACTGGGAAACTGGGAGAGTGGTTGCATGATTTTCTGAAGGGCAAGAGTCAGACAGTTGTAGTCAATGGTGCTCACTCTGAAGAGACACCAATTTCAGTGGAGTTTCACAGAAGACTGTACTGGGGCCATTACTATTTGTAGTGGCCCTCTCAGACATGCCTTCCGCGGTACAGTCAGCGAATCTGACCAGTTATGCTGAAGACACAAAAGTATCGCAGGCAGTTAGGAACCCAGAGGACATCATAAAACTGTAAAAAGACATGAATGAAATATACAAATGGGCTAACAAAAATAACATGCAGTTCAATGCTATGAAATTTTAGGCACTCCGCTATAGGCCCAGCACCAGACTAAAATCGGAATACACTTGTAGTGGAAAAAGGTGTAGCACAAGATGTTGAAATAGCAGATGAAATAGTCATGTGGACGACTTCAGAGTAAAACAATGGAAAAACATCCGTTTGTAATTTAAATAATTTATTTAAACGACACCTGCATTTACTTGTTGTATACACAAATATTTCACTACATCACATCATTACCAACTGCTTCGAGCTAGCGAAGAAATTAACAGGGTACATACTGTGGATATGATAGGGTAGAACCGGACATGTTTTGTGTTTGTGTGTGCGTTGGTCATTCAGTGGTGTCTGTTTATGTTCTGCAACTGCGATTGTCGTTCATGTTGAATATCGGCTTCCCTGTTGTCAGTTTCACTGGCGCTCTCCGTCTGTCTCTAACTCTTCTCTCACCGACCGTCTGTCTCTGAATCTGATTTTCTGTCCCTTGGCGAATTGCTATGGCAGCTAGAAGGACAGACATACCATAGGAGAAATTCCTACCTTAATAGGCCACCTCCTGTCCACTTGAACCTTAAATGACACGGCTGAGGTTGAGGGTCGAAGGGAAATAATCCATCATCTTTTGACAGAATAAAGAAATTTCTTTCGTGCCTGTTTGGTCAGAGGTGGATCAGACGAGCGAGAATCTTTAGATTCGGTTTCAAATCTCAGCTCGGAAAAATGTAGTGAGAAAGCCACAGAGATCGACCGATACAGATCTGTGTGATATTGAAAATGTGTGATTTTGTGTGTAATGCAGAAAAATGTATACAGTGTAATTTACAGACAAATGTATACATGTCAAAAGCATGGGCAGTAAAAGAAGTAAAAATATAAAAATATAAAGCAAATTAACGCTCAGCGTTGGTGTGTGCAATATATGTTAGGCAATGTGTTTATGCCTAGGCACAAGCATAATGTAATATGCTGGCGCGTTGAAAGAGATATACAACTCTATTGATTGCACAAACCACTAGAGGTCTAATAGAGGTAAGGTGTCTTTCAGTGGCGCAGGGATCAATTGGTAGCACACATGAGAATATGAGTGTTGCAACTGTGTGTATGTATACAGGTGGAATGTAGAGAGCAAAACATTTTTAAAAGGAACCAAAACATATGCTCATACAAGGAAATGTAATTTTACAGAAAAATGAAAAATGTTCGTGAGAAAAGTTCGTTTCTGAAATGTTCAGTCGGTTGAATTAGCAGAACAAAAAAAAAACCAGAGAGACAGAAGAATTAGGAGAGACGAGAAAAAATGCGGCGTACGTACACTTTGGTCTCTTATATATA
>NC_068991.1:28350110-28351763 GCF_001194135.2 Octopus bimaculoides
CAACCTCCTCTACACGATACTGTCGACGAATTCATTTTAAAACAAGAACAAATTAGTAAAGATTTAAACACTATGTACTACACTAAAGTCGGTATTCACAAACAAACCGAATAACAGCCAACGCACACCAAATGAAACACACCAGGACGCCATACTTACACAAGTCAATTTAACAAAAAGAAAAATAGAGAACATTTGGAATACAAACTTTCATAATAGAAAACTCGCTTACTGAAACATGATAAAAAATTCCAACAAATCAGATATCTACGAGGGGTGGATGAACTCAACACCAATTATTCTCCCACGCAAATTCCAGATCAAAACAGTACCAAATTAACCTGACTGACAGAGGACTATTAGGGAAAGGCTAGCACTATTCCATCTAAAATCAGAGACTGAACTACTAAGACTTAGAGCCTCCACTAATGAAGAAAAATATAAAAACATCGACGAAGAGATGCACAGGGAAATAAACAAACAAACCGAGGGACAACCCCTCCAAAATACCATAAATTTTTGGAAAGAAGTCTGTGAAAAGGAAGAAAGAAACTCGCCTACGCTGGGAAAAAAGCAATGATTTCTTCCAAAGATATGAATCAACTTTTAAAAAAGAACGCCAAACAATATCTACTATTTGATTCATGCCACCCAAGACACACCAAATCAAACATCCCTTCAATCTTGCAAGAAGGATATGCACAATAGTGTCAGAACAAAATACCAGAGACTTTAGACTACAAGAACTCAAAAACACACTAATTGACAGACACTACCCAGTTCAACTCATAGAGGATGGAATCAGACATGCATCACAAATCGACATAGAAAGCTTAAGAAAAGTTAAACACAGCAACACACCTTCCCCGAAAATACTGCCGTACATATCCACATGCAACCCCAGAAACAAAGAAGCCTTCACCATCATCACCCAAAACATACCAATGCTACATAAGGACCCCAAATTAAAGGAAATCTTACACACACAAAATCATTAAAAGCTACAAACAACCAAAATCACTAAAAAAAGATCCTCACAAAGGCAAAATTATTTTCCAAAATAACAGATGCAAAAGTGAAAACATGTGGCCGACCAAATTGCTCAACATGCACAAACTTTCTAGAAGGTTCAGAATTCCTTTTCAAAGAAGGACAAAAATTCAAAATTAAATCTGACTTTACCTGTGCCTCAGAAAACCTTATTTATGTCATAAGATGCTCGGGTTGCCACGAAAACTACATAGGGTCCACGGGATTATCGTTCAGATGCACTCTGCATCGACAGCAGATTGCATTCCCAGAATACAAAATGATACCCTTTAGTGAACATATTGAGAAATGCGCAAAACAAATGCTACCACAATTTATAATCTTTCCATTCTATCAATGTGCCATTGGAACACCAACACAAATTAGATTAAATAAGGAAACCTTCTTCATTGAAAAATATAAGACCAAACTTAACCATTGCTAACACTTTTAAATAAGGAAATTCACCTCACTGAGAGTAAAAAATATAGAACAAAACCTAACATTCTATTCCTTCTAAACCAAATCATGTTAAATTAATCAAAATCTATCATCTCCAACATTTCAATTATCTCCCTTATACCGGAAAAAAATCCCTGATTACCTCCCCCTATCTAGAACTCC
>NC_068991.1:28352102-28357751 GCF_001194135.2 Octopus bimaculoides
TATATACATACATACATACACACATATATGTATGCTTATGTGTATGTAGATATGTATGTGTATAATTACACATTACATAAGAATCATATATTGTTATACATTCATCAAACAATCACACATTCATTAATCATTATGCAGTGATCATATGTTGATTGATCACTCATTGCTCATGAATCTCATTTTAATAAAACATTTTACACAGTGTTCATTAATTATATATTCATTAGATATTACTTATACAGTCATTTCACATTAATCTACATTCATTACACATTAATCATAAACTCATTATACATTAATCAGTCATTGTCTACTCCATCATTACACATGAATCATTTATTCATTAACCATTTTTACACATCCATAGTACATCACTCACATATTCATTCATACATTACACATCGATCATACATTCATTTATTTTTCATTTCACATACTATAAGCTGTAATCGGATATTCATCTTACATTATTTACATATTTATTGCATGTTACTCATGCATTCACACTCATGAAGCACCCATTCATTGGACATTCATCATATATTAATCACATTGTATTCATGCATTCATTACACATTAATCACCCATTGATTATTCATTACTCAAAAATTCATATATATTAATGACACATTCATCATCTTAATCATTTTTACATCCATTTTTCCAGGTTTTCCTGTGTTAGATGAGTCTTCTCCCACGTGTTGCATTCCCTTATCTCCTTCATAAGGTTCAAAATATTGTGATCATCTTCCGTTTGTTCCTTTGGGACTTCTTTACCCAATTATTACCCTCCATACACATCACATGATCACACTAATGCAATCCCCTGTTTTGTACACTTCATCTCATTTCTCTTATGCTCAGTTTTTCTCTCAACTCTTCTGCACACTAACATTACACAACCAGCAAGGCATGTTTGCCTCATTTCTTTCAAGTTTCTGCACATTTTCCATGTTCAGTTGGCATGGAACATAATACTTCATACACAAAAATCATACAGTCTGCCCTCTGAGGAAAGATTCTATTGTTGCCAGCAGAGGTAATAACTCCCTAAACTTGTTCCACCTCTTCTTACTCAGGATATTATACATTTGTGGTATCTAGCTCCACTGGTAGTCAGGTTATCATGGAAACAGAAGCTGTCAATGACAAGGCTAAGAGATACTACGCCATCCCATAGGAGCATTTTGTACTAAATACATATGTAATAAGTAGATGTAAAAGGAAATGTAATCACAGATGTAATAAGGAGAGTTGAGTCCCTGCATTTAATATACAAGAACTCCCTCTTGTGGTGTATAAAATCTTAGAACAACAAACAAGAGATATAACTCTAATGTTGTCATCCAAGCAGAATGCTTGGAAACTAGAGATAATGTACATAGGATTGATTGTTATTTTTAGTATCAACTGGTAAAGGATTTTCCATCAGAACCTATCAATTACTACTATGGAGCTTTCTGAGCATCTGAAAGAATTTATTTCATTGCTGCTTTTATTGTTAACTATTGCCTGTGCATCTGCCACATATACAGTGCCTTGCAAAAGTCTACACCCCTTTTGAAAATTTATATATTTTGTATAATTTAACAGAGAACAATACATTTTTTCAATTCCGATGATTGTTAAATAATAAGCAGATCCATCACACTTGCCTTTGATATAGAAATTACATTTTAAAAATTTCACACTGATTCTTAAAATCATATAACTTAGAGAAATGTCTTTGCAAAAGTCTACATCCACTTTGGAATGTCTTCAGCTAATACTTTGTGGATGATCCTGCTGCATCAATTACAGCCTGCAGACACCTCAGGTAGCCTTCCACAAGCTTGCTGCAGTGATCTACAGACAGTTTTCCCCATTCTTCATGGCAGAACT
This sequence comes from Octopus bimaculoides, assembly GCF_001194135.2. NCBI lineage: Eukaryota > Metazoa > Mollusca > Cephalopoda > Octopoda > Octopodidae > Octopus > Octopus bimaculoides. Next base: position 28,353,984 of record NC_068991.1, read on the forward strand.
TCTCGGGCTGTGTCAGATTAGATGGGGAACATTGGTGCACAGCCAGCTTTAGATCTCGCCATAGATTTTCTATAAGATTGAGGTCTGGAGACTGGCTGGGCCACTCAAAAACTGTAATTTTCTTGCTAGCAAACCAAGCTTTAGTGCTTTTTGACACATGCTTGGGGTTGTTATCTTGTTGAAACTTGAAATTGCGACCCAAGCGCAAAGCTCTAGCAGTCTACAGCAGGTTTGCCTCCAATATTTCTTGGTACTTGTCACTATCCCTCATACCTTGGATGAGCCCCAAAGCATGATCGAGCCACCACCATGCTTTACAGTGGGGATGGTGTAACAAAGTTGGTGAGCAGTGCCTTTTTCCGCCAAACATAGCATTTCATATTTTTTCCAAATAGCTCGACTTTGGTCTCATCTGACCATGAAATCTTTCACCACATGGTCATGGAATCATTAATGTGACTTTTGGCAAAGTTTAGCCTATCTTGCTTGTGTATAGGCTTCAGAAGGGGCTTTTTCTAGCTACCCTCCCTTGCAGGCCAGACCGCTGCAAGACTCTGGATGCATTGTAGATGCATGGACATCTGTCCCAGTACTGGAAACTGAGGCTTTCAAGTCTTCCAGTGTTGCACTAGGCTGGAGGTTGCCTCCAGGACCAGTTTTGACTTTGCTCTTCTGGTAAGTTTGCTCAGTCTCCTAGATCTTGGTAGGGGAGCAGTGGTTTTGTGCACTAACCACTTCTTAACTACAGTTTTAACAGTGCTTAGGGGCAATTCTAAAGTTTTTGCAATCTTTTTATAGCCATTATTTTCATTGTACTTTTGAATAATAAGGTTTTTAAGTTCCTGAGACAGAGGCTTGCCCATTTTCTTTCCTGAGTTGGACAACTTGTGTTTACAGTCACAGTCCAAAGACCAACATACCAAAAAACCATGTGGTGAATGATTTTGTAGGCAGTTAAATCACCTTATATAGCAAAATAATAGACTGGCCAAGTTTGTTTGTTATGGTAGAATGCACATGTCACTTTTAATTGTTTTGGATTGTATACATCAATGACAAACTACCTGATAACACAGTATAATATCTGGAGAGTGTAGACTTTGGCAAAGACATTTTTCTAAGTTATATGATTTTAAGAATCAGTGTGAAAGTTTTAAAATGTAATTTTTATATCAAAGGAAAGTGTGATGGATCTGTTTGTTATTTAACAATCATTGGAATAGAAAAAATGTGTTGTTCCCTGTTAAATTATACAAATTACATAAATTTTCAAAGTGGGTGTAGACTTTTGCAAGGCACTGTAAAGTCTTCCTTCTCTAACAGATTTTCTGTTAACCCACAACACTCCTTGTGCATCCATTGGATAACCGGTATCAAAGAATGCCATTTCCCAGATGGCAGTAAAATCCTGCTTTCTTCCCAGTTAACTGAAAATTTAGGCTTTGCTAGGTGTATTTTGAAGCTGTTCAAATTCTGGTTTTGCTTCCACATTTAGAATTTCTTCTTTAAATCTTCAATAGCTTCTGCTATGAAAACAGGGTTATTAGCATGCAGGAGTTACCATAACCTGAAGAGCTTTAATAAACACATTGATTACACAATCATCAGGTATTCATTAGGCATTAATCCAGAGTCAGCTAAGAGTACCAACAACCTGGACAGTCACTCAGAGAACCATGTGCTAGGGGTCATCTTATCTTGTGTTTGGAATCCTAAAATTACAAATTTAAAAGGGAGAAAAAATAAATTAAAAAGAAAATTTAAAATGTGAAAATTCCTTGAGGGAAATCAAATGTATTTTAAAATGTTGAACTGATAATCTTAACAGATGTAATCTCTTCAATGAACTGAATGTTATTAAAGAATTATTTCCTGAAGATATAAAGTTTCTAAAAGAAGTCATTAGACTTAGCATCAGTAATGCCATGTCAAATCTGTGGTTACATAAAGAATAATTCTTATGGTACCTATAAGTATTATGAAACCAGTTAATTTTATGGTATCTATAGCCAGTATGTCTATAAGTATAATAGTACCTATAGCTGTAATGAACTTGTAGCAATTATGGTACCTAAAACTATTGAGGCCAATGATTATTTAGGTACTTATAACTATTATGATACCTATAGTTATTACAGTACATATAAGTATATGGACACAATAACTGTTATGATACCTATAAGCATAATGCTACCTATAACTAATAAGTTAGCTATAAGTATATGGTACTTATTAGTACGATGGTACCTCTAACCATAACCACAGAAGAGAGAGGATTTGATAAACTAAATCTTATTTACAGGCATCCATAACACAAGACATTAAATTGGAGGAAATTTTTATCAAATAAGAAAACAATATTATGACAAATATAAAGTGTCATACATACAAAAAAGTAATATTTTGAATGCAGTATAGCCATGAAAACAACTGAAAGATTGGGCATTTTACCCTTATATGTTGAAAATATAAGGGTAAAATAACCAGTCTTTCTGCTGTTTTCATGGCTATACTGCATTTGAAATACTACTTTATTGTATGTACTATATGATACACATTTGACTCTTTCAAAAACAAAAAATGTTTGTTTGCATATGTTGTTGCATAAATAAAGTGGTTTCATAGAAACATTTGCAGATCCAAGTTGAGAAAAATATGTTTTATCTAGGATAATAAATGCTTATCAGCATCTTTTCTCACATTCATAGTTAACATTAAGCATGGCTAAATGATTAAGTTTGCTTTGCAACCACTACAACCTGGATTCAGTCCCATTGGGTCACATCTTGAGCCAAGGTCAATATCAGAGCCCTGGATCAACTTAGGCCTGATAAGTGAAATTGAGTGGATGGAAACTGTATGAAAGTCTGTCAGATAAATTGTATCTGTATTTCATAGATCCAGTCTTGTTGCACACTGTGTCATTCTAATCCTACATTAAGGTTACAAGTCTCTGTGGACTACACAGGCATTTTTTACTTTAAGTTAGCGATTAGGCCTTTCAGTTAAACTGGATGCTCATATGATGAAATCAGAATCTAAAATGCAAAATTAAAACGTTATATAAACTTTACATAAATTTGAAATTTTGAACTCTACATGATATTTTGTACTTACGTAATATGTTTAGTGAATGAGTCATTATTTTCTTGGTTCTGTTAGAATTATGTAGATTCATCCACACAAACCGGTGACCAGTAAATTCCACCACAGAAAATTCCAACAGGTGACCATAGGTAAATTCTACCATGGTAAATTTCACCAGAGTTGAAATTATCATTATTATTATTAGTATTATTATTATTATTATTATTATTATTATTATTATTATTATTATATGGGTTATGATATTATGGAAATAATTAAAGAATGCATAAAAAATAATATCAATGTCAATAAATACAAATTTGTTTCGCCATTTAGCATTCAAATTAGTCAATCAAATATAACGCTTATTTATTCACATTTTTTTAATTTATCATAAGTTTGAGATTTCAATGATGCAATTGCTTATTTTTTTAATGATATTGTAGGGAAAGTGTGAGAGACTTAATCTGGTCAGTTTGAACATAAAACAGATAGAACAAGAGCACCTAGAGAGTGCAAACCTCTGCCAACGCAACACCAACATCCTCTTAACGATTAACCAGAGATGATTTTTAAAATGAGAATATCTGAAATAAACTGGAGTGCTCTCACAAACGAGAATACTAAAAACGAACCCAATCACTCTCAAACGGAAAAGTAATCTATATATATATATATATA
>NC_068991.1:28357761-28368277 GCF_001194135.2 Octopus bimaculoides
ATAGCCATGACTGAGAGGGAGTGAGAGAAAGTAATGACAATGAGAAAGACTAAAGGAGGTGGCAAAGAGAGCGTCAAATGAATGAGAAAGGAAAGGGTGATAGATGAATAACGAAGGAAGGAGTGAAAAAGCTTCTTATTTGTTGAGCCAGAAGTAAGTTCCCTTTCATAGGGATCGATGGTAGATGGGTCAAGACAATTGTAGTGATCAATAAAGATTCTTGTACCTTCCATCTTCCATCTCTCTCATTAATTAAATACTCAACAAACATAAAACATACTTTACCGGCAAACTACCAGATGTATACCATACGATATATTAACTAATAACATGTGTGTGTGTGTGATATGTATTTATGCATGTGTATATATATATATTATATAGATTCAGGTGAATATGGTACTTAAGTTTAGGCACCAGAATTAAGTATGGTATTATCCATACAGTTTCAAAATAAGGTGATTAAAGTCTATATCTTTGTGCAACTGAGGATTGCTCTGCATTTTATATGTGATGTAATGTTCACATTGCTTAATTAAATGGAATCACATGAAACGATTGTACTGCGTTAACTTTGGATATCCTTGTTGCTTATTTTGGCTATATATATATATATATATGATGGACTTCTTTCAGTTTCTGTCTGCCAAATCCAATCATAAGGCTTTGTTCAGTAAAAGACACTATCCCAAGGTGCCACACAATGGGACTGAACCCAGAACCATGTGGTTGGCAAGCAAACATTTTAACCACACAGCCACACCTATGAATGACGGTGGGGGCATAAAGTTGATCATGAGAGAAAGCAATAAATGTAAGTGTACCACAAATGGTATTCAAGTTTAAGATGGACAATGAGAATATAGGTCGTCCATGTGTCAAGGCATTATCACTCCCTTGATAAGCAGTCCTGTGTCAATTGCACTATAAATAAATGACACCATTCACACCCTACACATAAACATACAATTATACTATTAATTACACACACTCCTTTCATATACACTGTTATTCTATCAACTATACACACCCATACTCACATATTTACAATTTTAGCTAATCAAATTTATGCAATGTTATTTATTGCTTAGTCGTATATTTTTAAGTCCATTTCCCCCACTCTTATGAATTCTGTGAGAGAAGTGTATGAACAACAAAACTTCTAATATTTCTTCACTAAATATATAAAATATATAATAAATAACAATTATGTATTGCTTTCTAGCCCTGGAACATAGACAGAAATTTTGTGGGAGGAAGTGAGGTACAGGAATTTTAAATGCCAATGAAATGATGGTTTAAAATTTCGACACAAAGCCAGAAATTTTAAGAGTAAAGTAAATCGATTTCATTAATCCCAGTTTACTTTGAGAGAATTGGAACCTGGAACACAAAGAGCTGAAAGAAATGCCACTAAGCATTTTGCCTGAATCACTAACAATTCTACCTACTCATCACCTTCATATCAATGAAATAATGAAATATAAAGGGTTTCTATCAGAATTTCATTCACATTCAGGATGTTTCATAGAAAGAATATTAATTCTACTGCAGTACTCAATAGTTGTGTATTTTATCCACCCCAGAAGAGTTAGAAGAACAAGATTCACTTTCCATGATGGAGAGTACTCTCACTGACTGTTGACCATTCATGAGAGAAAATGAACCCAACCCCCAACTTTTTCCCACACAGCAGCATAGAAAATATATATTTACATTTTTGTTTCACCCACAGAGAGACTTTCCAATATCTAAATTTATTTCAGATCTGATTCATGCTCTGTTGTGCATGAAATATATATTGTTTAGTTACTGACAAGCCATCAAAAGTACAAAATGCAGATATAGAAGCTGGAGGTTTCCAAGCAATATGTATGTATGTATGTATGTATGTATGCATGTATGTGTTCATGCATGTATGCATATATGTCTGTCTGTATGTATATATGCATGTGTGTATGTATGTGTGTATATCAGGTCACTCTTGAGCGCTACTGGTACCATGTAATCCAGAACAACCTGTTACATGATCAGGTCATCGGTGACTAAACTGGCAACCCCACCAAGCTTGGTGAGGAGGGTGATTGTTGGACAACTTGAAGGACAAAAAATAAGACCCGTCAAAGGGCGGAAGAACTATAGTGTAGTCAATGGCCATTCAACAACGTGTGTTTATAGGTGTGTGTGTGTGTGCATTGTATATATTGTATTTCAAATTGTATAGGCGTATATTGTATATATTGTGTTTTGAATTGTATATATTGTATCTCAATTTTCATTTTCATTTTTACTCCATTTTATCTCAATTTTTTAATTTTTATTTCATTTTACCCTTTTTTTTTTTTTGTATGATAAATAGATGAGGGGTAGATGGAGCTTCTTTGTTTACCCAAGCTGTGGCAAAGGCACTCTATCTAAAAGAAGGTAACTCTGAATTTAAATACTTCACTGCTGTCTTGTAGTTAGCCTTTGATTGGGCAAGACTAGAAGGACACTGATATAAAATCTGCAACTGAAAATGCACCTAATGATGTCGACTTGCTCTTCTTTTTGGATCATGCTTTGTAGTTTAGAGAGTGGGAATGGTTTCTGTGCAAAACTCTTCCTCACTTTAAAAAGCTTCAAGCACAGACATTGCAGGAGAAGAAAAAGAAATGAACATTTCGTATGTACATGGTAGGCTGAAGCCTAAAAAGGCACAACGAAACAATGAAAGTTGATATTAATACTGAAGTAAATGGCAAAGAGGACTGAAACATTTTGTTCTGTGGTCTGGCCCAGTAGGTGTCCCAGGGCACCACAGCCTGGATCTGGTCATCATCCTGAAACTGTGAGTAAGCTCAGGTTAAGATGCAAGCCTAGGAATTTAGGATGTTCGAATGTTCGAACTTTCTTAGACAGTGATTGTCTGAAATCTCGTCCGGAGAGAATATTCGCACTTGTTGCAAAAGAGTTACAGCAATATGATATGGGTGTTGTAGCATTAACTGAAACAAGAATTCATGGAAAAGGGAATTTTGTAGAGAAATCTGCTGATTATCATTTATATTGGAGCTTTAGCGATGAGACTTATAAGAGAGAATCAGGAGTGGGATTTGCTATTAAAACCACTATGGTTTCAAAACTTGAGGAACTACCATGTGTTCATTCTGTCCGTTTGATATCTTTAAGACTTCCGTTAAGAAAAGGTTGATATGCAACATTCATAAATACATATGCTCCAACTATGAATTCATCAGAGGACGATAAACTTGCCTTCTATCTATCACTTACAGAGATTATACACAGTATCCCTCTTGATGACAAAGTTGTCATTTTAGGTGATTTCAATGCTTGTGTTGGTGCAGATTGGGAGACCTGGGGTGTCTTAGGAAGGCATGAGTTTGGGAGTTCCAACAATAATGGTTTACTACTATTACAAATGTACGTAGAGATAGATTTATGTGTCATGAACACAATGTTTCAACTAAAAATTAAGTATAAAACAGCATTGATGCACCCTGGTTCTAAAAAATGGCATATTATAGATTACATTCCTCATCAGGAAACGAGATACTAGGATCTTTGCTATTGTACGAGTGATGCATGGTGCAGAGTGCTAGACTGATCATAGCTTTTGCGTGCCAAGGTGAATTTTGTTATCAAGCCTATGGGTAGAGTAAATAACGGAAAGTTACCTAAATGGATTGATGTCAATAAACTTAAGATACCGTCAGTACACAATGAGTTTATGAGTGAGATAAATCATTTGTTCTGTGATGGAAGTGTGAAGTCATTCAAAGAGAGAGTATATGAGGTTTGTAGTAACATTCTTGGCTTTGCTGAAAAAAGCCCACCAAGATTGGTTTGACGATAATGATGAAGAAATTAGTCTTATCTTAGAAGAGAAGCGAAAAGTATTTAACATGTTGCAAAATGTTGACATATCAGCGAATAGGACAGTGGCTACACATTTCAAGGCAGTAAAAACAACAGTACTGAGGAAGCTGGGGACGATGCAGGAAAATTGGTGAAGTGATAAATGCGATAAAATCCAAGAAGCTTCAAATGCTTTTCCAGATTTTTTACTTTTTCTTAAAAAAAGCTTATGGACCAGCTTCATCAACAATTGCGCCACTTCAAAGCAAGAATGGCACAGAATTATTAACAAATCCTAAAAATATTGTTGAGAGATGGAAAGAGCATTTTGATGAGTTGCTCAATAGACCTACTGAAGTTGACCTCTCTTTTCTTGATAATATACCTGAGAGACCAACAAGACATCTTTTAGCAGAGTTCCAAACATAGCTGGATTAAAAGTGGCAATCAGGAAATTGAACAATGGAAAGGTCCCTGGTATGGATGTACTAGGTACAGAGATATATAAATATGGTGGTGATCATCTTTGTGCAATGTTGATGGATGTGATTTAGAGGGTTTGGCATAATGAAAAGGTTCTCCCAGATTGGCATGATGCAACTGTGGAGATACTGTAGTGAAACCTCTCTCTTGGGTATTTATTTACAAATGTGAACGTAGCGGATAACATCTAGGATTCGGCCCGCCTTGGACCCTGCTGTGTCCATCACCCTGATTGGCTCTTATTTGCACGACATTTGTCTCCAGTTCTGTTTCGTGCCAGGGTGAACATCAACCAATCGTGGCCTTCTGATAAGGTCATGTGAGAGAGTGTTTTTCTGCTGTTTCTGGAGCCCCTTTTTCTCCATAAACAGCCCTGCTTTATCCACGCCAGTTTGTCGCGATTTTCAGGTCTGGTCGTAGATCACACACAGAACACAGCTCCAGCCAGTTTCCAGCAACAACGTCAACACCACCGTTTTACTGTCTACTACAGTCTCGTCGCCAGTGCCAACACAACACCGCCAGCGTACACACTACCAGCAGCAATTGCGGTTCCTTCTCAACACTGTTTGTGTGGATTGTTTCCACCTCGAAAGAACAGCCAGATCAACCTGTGAGAATCTTCTGTATTCAAGTAACCGGCTCAGCATAGAAGCCTCATCTTCATGACATGTGACTTAGCTCTGCTATTCAGCCACAACCTCTAATGTTCAGACATTCTACCTACTGTGTAACTCTTCTATGAACTGGTATTTCTTAAATCTGCTGGAAATCAACTCTGAAGATGTGACATTACATGGTCAATAAATGTGAAGTAGTAATTTATCTTATAGAACTCTTCAGTTTCTTCATAGGCGTAGGAGTAGTTGTGTGGTAAGTAGCTTGCTTACCAACCACATGGTTCCGGGTTCAGTCCCACTGCGTGGCACCTTGGGCAAGTGTCTTGTACTATAGCCTTGGGCTGACCAAAGCCTTGTGAGTGGATTTGGTAGACGGACCTGAAAAGAAGCCCATCATATATATGTATATATATATATGTATGTGTGTGTGTGTGTATGTTTGTGTGTCTGTGTTTGTCCCCCCAACATCGCTTGACAACCGATGCTGGTGTGTTTACATCCCCGTAACTTAGTGGTTCGGCAAAAGAGACTGATAGATTAAGTACTAGGCTTACAAAGAATAAGCCCTGGGGTCGATTTGCTCGACTAAAAGGCGGTGCTCTAGCGTGGCCACAGTCAAATGACTGAAACAAGTAAAAGAGTAAAAGAGAGTAAAGAGTTCCTGGCTGGGGCATTGGTTCTATGCATTTGCCTCTTCCCTGCTGATACATGCTCAGTTTCAGGCTCTTCATCAGTCCCATAATTTTCCTTCAGAAGATGAGTGGCTCTTCAATACAACTGTTTGAAAGTATCATTGTCTTGTTGGGATTTGAGCACTTCCATCAATCTTTGGCATTCTTCATATGCTTCAAAAAGATTACACTGCTTTGGCTGCAAAGCAACAGAAATTGGTCTGATGTATCCTTGGATATACTGGATGATGGCTCCTGTCATTATAAATCCAAATTCACTCATTCTTTTCAAATATGCCTGGTCATCTGACTTTGATTTGCCAGAAGACATTATACTTATTTCTTCAAGAGCATCTTTAACTTGATCATATTTAACAAGCAAAGTACTAAGTGAGTCAACTCTTGACAACCATCTGGTTTCACAGAGAATTGGTATGCCTTGTCTTATGCAATAAATAGCTTTTCTTCATGTACCTCAAGATCACTCAACAATCCAATTAGTTCCTTCTGGGTAACTTTGGATTTCAAGATCAATTTTGTTTGGTGGCAATTGTTGAGAAAAAATCTCATATCCCTGAATGCACTCATGAAATTTCTAATAGCAGGAACATCTTGGCAGGAATTAACCACTACAAGGTTGAGGCAATGGTTTCTACAGCAGGTGAAGTATTTTACATGTGGAAGAGCATCTTTTGTGAGTTTTGACACACCACTGACATCACCAGCCATTACAGGTGCTCCATCAAAGCCTTTTCCTTTCCACTTGCTTAAATCAACATTCCACTTCCTCAGGTTGGTCACCAGTGCCGCAGTGATTGATTGGGAATTTGTCTGTCCAAGCTGTATAAATCCAAGAAAATCTTCAGCTACCTCTTTGGTTCCCCCATTCTTGATCCTAATACAACATATACAGACTGATAACTGCTCCATTCCGAATGCAGCACAAATTTCATCAGCCATGATGCTGAAATAGTCAGCCTTCATGGCTTCATTAATGATTTGCCTCCTGATGACCTTTGCAAGACATTCAATCAGTTGATTCTGGATAACAGGAGATAAATATGTGGCATTCTTTGGTGCATTTTCCAGAAAGGTTGCAAATTGAGGATTATCTTTTGCTTTCCACTTAATGTTGAAATTACTGTCTTCCTCCTTCTTCTCATGGGACCAGCTTCCTCTAAGTGAAATTCCTCTTTTTGCAAGTGATTACATCAAGAATGCATAAAAGAGCTAATCTGTTTTTCTCAACTCACTGAGCATATGCTTTAGAAAGATGTTCTGTGATTGATTTCTTTTCTTCTTGGCATAGCATCAAAAATTCATCAGCTATTTTCATTGCTCCTTGGTGGTTTCTGACTTTTCATGATGAGTTAGAGACCCTCTTTCTTGACCACAGGCATTCTTCCAATCCTGGAATGGTCTGGTTACAAATTCAGGATTGCTCATATCTTGGGCAGCAAAGCAAATACACACTGAACAAAAAACTACATCCACTGACTTAGAATACCTAAGCCATGAAAACTTTTCTTCCCATGCTGAAGAATACCTTCTGTTCTGGTGATTCTTTGGGTATGTAAACTGCTTTGGTGGCTTCCACTTCTGCTGAAGAATGGACTTGCGCTCATTATCACCCAAAGATGCTCAACTGACTAGCCCAATATCAAGTTCAGGTGAATTTTGCATTCCTTGCTCCTGAATTCCAAAGACCCTGCTTTTTAAGATGGTTTGTATTTGTAGTATTGAGATGCTAGATGTCAGAGATTCATTGCTGGTATTACTAGTTTCAGGTATAGAAATATTATTTACATATATTTATTTGTTTGCTCGACATGTAGTTAGAGATGTAACAATAATTGTAGTGGCAGTGACAAGTTTGCTCGCTGGTTGGTAGTTGATAGTGTTGAAGTTACTGTCTGCCAGTAGAAAGAGAAAGAGTAAGGAATGCATGGTGCTGACTAGAAAAGAAGAAAGGATAAAGGTGACATCATCTTTCTTGCAGCCGAAAGCTTCTTTTTTGTGTCAGCTATGACCAAGGAGCATCACTTTCCCGTCGCCTTTCGCTCGAGAAGAAAGACAATGCCACCTTTATCTTTTCATCCTTTCTAGTCAGCTCCATGCATTCCTTACTCTTTCCCTCTCTACTGGCAGACAGTAACTTCTACACTATCAACTACCAACCAGCGAGCGAACTTGTCACTGCCACTACAGTTACTGCTGTATCTCTAACTACATGTTGGGCAAATGAATAAATATATGTAAATAATATTTCTTCTTTTTTGGTGTTGATTCTTCGATGTTTACTGGTTGCTCCAACGCGAGAACCAAAAACAAAATAAAGTGTGTAATATGCAACACAGGCAGTAAACAAAAATGAAATAGAACAGTGTGGTGACATTTAGTAGAGATGACCCAGAAGTCGTTGTTGTATGATTACTATAGCAAACAGCAGTAGCTTTCTTCAGCTGAATACACGTCGTTGATTGATTAAAATTACCCAAATATGACAACTTTAACACGAAATAACTTCTAAAATACGAAATTTTGTCAAAAATGTTGAAAGTAAACCATGTTCAGTGTGAGAAATTAAACCAGTATACAAAGTTTCAAACTGTTTAGATAAAAAATAATAATAACAAAAAATCTGTGAGCGAAACTGAAGAGATCCCATCTTTGTAATTTGCCCAGTACAGTAAACCTCTCACTGTCATTTGGCATTTGTCTTGATGATTCTGACTGGGAAATATCATGGAAAACATATAGAAAATGAAAAGTCCTTATGTGTTTTCTATTAAATAGATTTTTCTATGAAATAAAAAATGATCCAATTAATAAAATATCAATTAACTTTGTAGGGGACTACCCAAGGAACACACTAGTAAATTTTTCTGACATTGGGTTCAATAGTTTCAGAGAAGAAGATTGTTAAGTAATTTGTTCAAAGAATGGTAAACAATTGCTGAATCAGCACAAGTTAAACAAACTTGATAGAGGACCAAGCCAGGTACTATCATAAAAATCTGGTCCCATTTGGGCCAACAGTTTGAGAGAAGTCCTTTGTAGAAAAAGTTGATGAACAAACAGACGATGGATGGGTCAGTAATAGATAAGGTCTGCTGACAAAAGGCCATAGAGGAGGAACACAGTTCAGTCTTTACAGGAAACAATTTGTTTTACCCTTTTTCAGTATATTAAGGATACTTACATGTTTGATGGTACTCGTTTGAAATAATCGCTTATTTTTGCATGTTTACAAGAAGGATCCTTCCAAGTATACATCTTGTTAAGTGTGATGTTGAGCAAATGGTTGCAATAAATACACCAGTTGCCAATCCAAAACCTCTCTTCCTCACCCAACTATGAAGAGTGTGATCTCACAGGCATTCAAAAATAGCTCCACTAAGCAATGGCCGGAATTCCCAGGTAAGCAGACAGTCATGTCTAGAAATAGCCCACAGCCAGATGGGCAAAATACTTGGGGTCAGGGAGTGTGAGAGAACATTCAATAAGTAGTCACTTTACATGCTTTAACTACCACTGTGAAAGGTCATTCATTATATTAACCTAAAACTAAATTTACTATCTAAAGTTATTATTATTTATTGTCAACTCCTTGATAAAATCAAAATAACACAAAAACAAATATTTTAACATCCCATGATTTTCTATACTAAGCCCACTTTTATCATCGGTTAAGGAAAATTAGAGGAGGCAACTGCCTCCTCTGCCTCAGCCTGGCTACGGCCCTGATATGTATATTAAAATGAGGAGAATGAAGAATTTGAACATTCAAACTTTATGTTCATTTTAATATTATTCGTTCTCTTCATTCTTCTCATTTTAATATTGTTCTTTACACTCTAAGTAGCCAAGAAATAAACTGGAACATTGGATAAGAGCTGAAGGTGGATAACCAAAAAACAGACCATCGGAAGGAACCAGCCCTGGCATTTACTCGGAGAAATTTGATATCTGCCTGGATACCATATCCCGCCTCTTACTATATATATATGTGTGTGTGTATAATTCAAATAGAGGTTATGTTGGCCTCATCAAGGGATTGTATCATCCAAGAAAATACTGGTTAAATACTTAATATCTTTGGGAGAGGGTTAAATCCATAAAATAATAGGTTTATATATAGACCATGGTTTATAATCATGCAAATGAAGAATAAGAAAATGGAGATATATTCTGTATATAATTTCAACAAATTCATAGGAACAAAACTTTACACAATTCTCTCCTCTCTTATATTACATTAGCTTTAAATAATAATAAATTTTAACCAATTATTCATGATAAAATTCTAACAAACTGTTAGACCTATCCAATTTCACTTGCAGTGCCATCGGGTTTGAAAAAATATCTAAAACCTCACCAACCAATTGAATTTAACTGATCTAAAGGGATATATATCACATTTTTCTTATGGGAGATGAATAATTAATAGTGCAAACATATTTATATGTGTGCATGTGTTTATGTGTATGTGTATGCACATAAATACATATATGTGTGTGTATGTGTATATATATATATGCATATATGTATGTATATATATATATATATATAGATATAGATACAGATATTTCCATCCCCTATTCCCAATTCCTCCGTCTACGCAGACTTTGTAGCGACAACCATGACTTTGAGACTCAGTCTCAACTCATGGCTCACCACTTTAGCCTGCGAGGATATCCACCCACCACCATCCACACCGCCCTTACCAGAGCACGTTCTGTGGACCGTGCATCTGCCCTCTCCCCCCGAACTCGCTCTGCCGTTTCCCGCCTCCCTTTTCCCCTCACCTACCATCCCACCACCCTACCCCTCCAACGCTCCATTCTCCGAGCTTTTCGGCGCCTCCAGTCCGACCCTTCCACC
>NC_068991.1:28370210-28371424 GCF_001194135.2 Octopus bimaculoides
ACTACATACATCAAGATCACCAGCATTCTATCTCCCACACACAGCCCCTCGTTCTTCGATCACCGTTTGTTATCTCCCCCTTTTCTTAGCTCTCCTGAAAAAAGAATTTCTAACTTCCGGTCAGTCATTGTTATGATCAGCCATTATTATGATTGACCGTTGACTGGACACTATTCAATTTTTTTCTCCGTGTTTTTCTCCTTGTCTCCGTATTCTTTCTGTTGAAGAGCGTAGCTCGAAACGTCAAAGACTTTCCGTATTCCCGAGCGTCATACTAATACATCCTTTTGTTATTTACACCACCTGTCCTCGTCCGTTGTTGTTTTTTTGTATATTCTCCCATATATACACATATATATCTGTAAATAAAATGTGACGATTATTCAGTAGCCATGATAAAACTCCGAGTTTCGGATGCCAGGGTGGCATCATAGAAATATATGTGTGTGTGCGTATTTCTATGAGCATTTTATATATATGGATGTTTTGTATATATGCGCATTTACATGTGCGAGAATGTGTGCATGTATTTGTACAGAAAAAAATATATGTCAGCGTGAATACTGATCAATGCTTCTATGTATGTGTATATACATGTGAACATGTGTCTATGTATATGTATATATACATATGCATAGGTGTAAGTATATGAATGTGTGACGATATTTTATGTATATATGATGATATGTACATGAATGTGTGTAAATGTATATAACTAATTGAGAATTTCCCGTTGTGTATATATATATATATATATATATATATATATATATATATATGTATACTGTCCTTTATTATTATTTTTAATTTTTAATATTTCTAATGTTTTAATTAATATTATACATATACTATTGGTTCTTAATTCATCTCCGAAGAGCGGAATTACTGATACTATGTTGATCTTTTGATCACATTGTGATTATACTAATACCCGTGAAACGATCGTCAGATATTTAATTCTTTAAATTTTAGGCTTTTTTATATTTTAGACTTTACAATATTCATGCTTAATTATGCAAAAAAAATTTATATACGCATTTATATTCACATGTATCTTTATCTACATTCATATTTTGTATATTTATATTTTAAATTTATTATATTACCATGTCATATTGGATATATATCTTTAGAAATATTAAATATTGATTTCCTGAGAATATTATTGATAAGTTTATGAATTTATTAATAATATAAAAACACACACACACATA
>NC_068991.1:28371731-28375466 GCF_001194135.2 Octopus bimaculoides
ATCCCAAAACGAAGGTGCATGTGTGTGTGTGCATATGAGAATGTGTAAGTGTGTGTTTGTGTGTGTGTGTGTGTGGGTAGGGGCTAGTGACTTTGACGACTGGATGTGTCCACATGTAATGTGCGAGTGTGAAGATGATGGTGTGTGTGAGTGTGCAGATATAGATATATATATATATATATATGCACACATACATATATATATAAATAAATGTAGTTAAACGCAGGTGTTATTTTTTGCTGCCCTGGTAACTGTTTATTTATTTTTTCTGTGTTCATTGTAAACAAGGAAAAAATACACACAACCATATATATATATATATATATATACATATATATGTACTTATATATATACACCTGTATACGCACACATACATATATATGTATATATAGACATTTATATATACATATATATACACACATGCAAATATATACATATAAACAAATATATACATATAAACAAATATACACAAATGCATAAACACATATGGCGTACAACTAATATGTGATCTTGTAAATTGTATTTATCCAACGGTCTGTACTGACGAGAAACATATTTTCGGTAAGAAAGTATTAATTTGGAAACATATTTACAGATAATTGCATATATATATATATTATTTATATTATTATTTGATTGAACGCCACGCATCCATTTCCAAGTGTGTGTGTATATATATATAATTTAGATTCAAGGTGATGGTACTTATGTTTAGGCACCAGAATTAAGTATGGTGTTATCCATACAATTTCAAAATTAGGTGATTAAAATCAAAATAAGCAACAAAGATATCCAAAGTTAATGCAGTACGATCGTTTCATGCGACTCCACTTATTTAAGCAATGTGAACATTACATCAAATGTAAAATGCAGAGCAATTCTCAGCTTCACAAAGACAAAGACTTTGGATATTCTTGTTGCTTATTTTGATCAGTACCGCCTGACTAGCCTTCGTAGGATTTTCGAGCAAGATCGTTGCCAGTGCCCCTGGACTGGCTCTTGTGCGGGTGGCACATAAAATACACCATTTTGAGCGTGGCCGTTGCCAGTACCGCCTGACTGGCCTTCGTGCGGGTGACACGTAAAAGCACCCACTACACTCTCTGAGTGGTTGGCGTTAGGAAGGGCATCCAGCTGTAGAAACCTGCCAAATCAGATTGGAGCCTGGTGTTGCCATCCGGTTTCACCAGTCCCCAGTCAAATCGTCCAACCCATGCTATCATGGAAAGCGGACGTTAAACGATAATGATGATGATGATGATGATCTATTCTAAGTTTTGGTGAAATAGAAGAGGTTAGAAAGGTCAAGTGGCAAAAACATTCTTCTTCTTAGCGAAGGCATCTGGTAAATGTAACTGCTGTCACTCACAGAAAAGCTATTGTTTTACCATGAGAAAAGGGCTGTTGAACTGTTAAGTGAAATTTGGTGATTGAGGATTGAATCTATACTATGCCTGAATGAAGCCACTACATCACTCCCCCTCCAGAGAGGTTCCGAGAAAAGGAAACAAACGATCGAGGAAGAGAAAGAAATGCATGGCTGAGGAAAAATTTTCATATCAGGAGAGAGGATCATTGAAGTGACATATTTATTCAAATGAGTCTGAATAGTAGTGTCGCTTTTTGTGCCAGAATGTGCAATCAGTGCTTGGGCAGTATGGAAAATGAGTTAGCGTGTGTGTGATGGTGTATACACAAGTGCCGGTGCACGTATCAAAATTCACTGTAAAATATGCTCAGGTGAGCAAGTGAGTGTATTCTCAATCAATGATATCGAAGATCTTCCTGCAGCATTGCAGTGTGTGAAATGCCTTGAAGGTTTTTCAGAAGTGAATTGTGTCTGGCGCTGTTGCCGTGGGTAATTGCTGAGGTTAGCACGGACGACGGTGTAGCATGCTGGAGTGATGCGTGAGACAGGTAATTTTCTCTATTTATTACGTGTCCAAAGAGGTATAACAGAGGGAAATTATGTCTAACATGAGCACAGAGAGCATGTGAACATCTGTCGTGCATCGAGTCAGGAAAAAAGCTGAGCTGAGCTGGCACAGACGTGTTGAAAAACAAGGTAGTAGAAGCATAGGCATAATAGAGTTGCGTGAGCATGTGTACAAAAGGGCTTGCAAGGCTGAAGCAGTAATGCTAGTGCAGCGATTACAAAACAGTGTTGAATATGCCAGCCAATGCATGAGGTATTAAATGCCTTGAAATGTGCAAGAGCAGAAGCGTGGCATGCTGGCGCGTTGTAAGGGACAAACAACTTTCTCTATGTGTACGTGACTGACCTAGGGTTTTACAGAGGCGAGTTGTGTCTACAAGGGCGCAGGGAGCATGAAAAACAAGCGAGAAAGGCATGGTGTTGTGCATGAATGTGACAGTGTCAATATGCATGTGGGCATGAACAATGTGTGCAGATGCGTGCGCAAGGCCAGGTGCTGAGGAAAGGTGCATGCGTGTGTGTATGTAACAATATAAACATTTTCAAATTGAACGCAAAAAAAGTACATGCAAATATGAATAATAATAAAGAACATTCAAAAAGATATGCACATCAGTTTTAGTGAAACGAGTCGTCGCGGAATCTGTGCATCGTGGATTATATGCTTCACGGAATATATGCATCGTGGAATGTGTGCATCGCGGAATGTGTGCATCGTGGAATATGTGCATGAAAGTGAGCAGTGCAAAAAGAACAGAATAAAATGAGCAAAAATGACAAACTTAGATGAAAATAGTGTCCTTTGTTAAAAGTCTGCTGCTGAAAGCGAAAAGATGTGCATGCAAAGGAAAAGAGTTGTTGAAAGTCTATGTGAGAGTTTTAGATACATGCAAAAGTTCGTAGATAATGCAGGGTCTGTACGTCAGGACGAGATGAAAAGTGTGTGTGTGCCGAAAAGGTTGCATGTGCAGGCTTCCATATTTTCTTCCAGTTAGTTTCTTGAGTGGCCAACTCAGCTATCAAAATGTTGCGCTTATAGGCTTTCATGGTCGGCGAATTCCTTGTGTGTCGGCAGTGTTGCATTGTTGTGAAGTGTATCGTAGGTTGCATCGCAGTATAATGCTTTCTGTTACGCGTACTGTAACAAGTGGAACGAAGGTGCATCTTGGTGGTGACAAAGTTTGTCATTCTTTTCCTCTGCTTTAGCGAATGCTGATATGAAGACTGTAGTTCTTTAGTTCGAAGTCAGCAAAATGCAGCCGCATATAGCATCAGAAGGTAGCAATTCTTTTTAGACGGGGTCACCAGCGTAATCGATGGCTGTGACAACTGTTCCTGTGAAAGTGAAGGCGAAGGCAAAGATGAAGGCTGCAATTCTTTAACTCGGGGTCATCAATTTGTAGTGGTAAGTATTCGTTCCAGTCGAGGGTCACCAATTGTAACGGTTAAACAATAATTGATAAGCAATAGGAAGGAACGTCGGAGTCGTCACCAATTTATAACGGTTGGTACGTCGTTGCAGTCGAGGGTCACCAAATGCAACGGTTGTTGTTCGTTAGTTGTACCTGTTATCTCTATTCTAACTTTTGATGAAATAGAAGAGGTTAGAAAGGTCAAGTGGCAAAAACATTCTTCTTCTTAGCGAAGGCATCTGGTAAATGTAACTGTTGTCACTCACAGAAAAACTATTGTTTTACCGTGAGAAAAGTGCTGTTGAACTGTTAAGTGAAATTTGGCATTTGAGGATCGAATCCATACTATGCCTGCATGAAGCCACTACATATATGTATGTATATATA
>NC_068991.1:28375517-28378010 GCF_001194135.2 Octopus bimaculoides
ATAAATTCTTGTAAAAGAGTTCATTCTATTATTGAATTTAAATATATATCCAGAATATATTCAATGCTGAATTTATTCTGAGAAAAAAAAAACACATGTACCGAGATGCAATTCGAAATTCCCGCCACTTACATAGGTAAATAGCGATAAACAGTCTTCTATGTACTATGCTGGATACATGGTGTTCGTTTGGTATGTTGATATTCTGTTTACTTCTATTTATCTTGACCATATTATACTGAAGAGTAGAGGTTGTATAATACTACAATAACTACGAAATCATGATCTATAATTTAGTCTGTTTTTAAAGGGCTGGCTTTGAGAGTTGCATTTCCACGCGTTCGGTAAAAATGTGTTTTTTATGGTAGTCTGACTTTAGAGTCCCTCATAGCGTGAGGCATTATTGTATAGTAATGCCCTTATATATATATATATGGGGTGCGGTGAATAAACTGTCGTCTAAATTATGCAAAAATGAAAATAACATTGACATCTCATTTTAACAGATATATTTACCAAAATTACATAAAAATATCTTGAAATACTAAAGAGTAAATTCATTCAATAAAATTGCCATTGGCTTCAACCGCAGCCTTCAGACGTCTTTGGAATCTCCTGCAACTCTTCTAAAGGGTGTCTTTGTTAAAGTTTGTGAATGTTTCTATAATCATTGCCTTCAGTTCATCTTTGGTGTTAGAAGTTTTTCTGGTTTCTCGCTCAAATGTGCTCCACACATAATAATCAAGGTGATTGTTGTCTGGGGAGTTAGGTAGCCAGATGTTAGGGATGATGTGGTCGCAGAAATTGTCTGACAGCTATGACTGGGTTCTCTTGCTTGTGTGGCATGGTGCAGAGTCCTGTTGCCAGACACAGGGTCTTCCAGCAGCCACCTTCTTGACCCAGGGCAGCACTACCTCCTCCAGGCACTTGATGTAGGCCTCCATATTGAGTCTGAGGCCGTGTGGGAAGACGAATGGAGGCATAACGTCGCCATCACTAGTGATCACCCCGAACACCATGATGTTGATTGGATGTGTAGTGGATCTTGCATGCACGAAGTGGATTCGATCCACCATAGCCAAATTTAAATTAACACTGCAACAGAACTTTTCCCCACAGTGGAACAATGGTTTTTCTCTGACAGCAGTTTTATGTTTTCCAGATGCCTTTAGCTAGGCCGAAATAATGTCTTCACCACTTGACCCTTTCTAACCTCTTCTACTCCACCAAAAGCTAGAATAGGGATAACAAGACCACCAACTAAATCTATTGTTTTCAATGATATGTCTATCCTTCTGGATAGTTATAAAAGCAAGAAGACCCCAAGCAAAAGTCAGTCGGTGACGACTCAATGAGTTCAGTCACATGGTGATGACTCAGTGACAACGGAGTCCGGCTGACCAGCTAGAACCTTGGTCAGAGGGAGAAATGAAGTTTACTGTCAGCAACTGTGAGACAACTCTCACTAGCTCTAATTCTGTTCTCTTACAACATCGTTCTATCTCTCTCTGTAATTACTACTAAACAATGAAGAGGACACAAACACAAACATTACTTCGCATGCTTTTGGATTTATCATAACCTGCCCGTCAAGGCAAGGTATTGTAACAAAACGGTAAATAAGTATTTCCTTAAAACTTCATGCATTGTTCCTCTTTCACATCCTACATGCTGTTCTAACAACAAATTTTTATCGTCACAGCTGCTGACTCTGACATTTCATAATATTGTGAACTTAATCAACCCTACCCGTTACAATCGGTAACTACACAAACTATTATCGCTACAGATGTTTGATTTTTATCATTCTCGGTACATGTTTTGGGGACACGGCAAGCCAACGGTTGTTCTGTGTGTTCACCATCTGATCCTGGCAGAAATTTTCTCGTCTAAGAAAAACTAAGGCATATTTGGTTGAAAGGGATGCTTCAGTTTGTTCAAAAGCTTCGTAGCGTGGTCTTTCCTCTTGTCCTTGATAGTTTGAGATAAAAATTGGCCCTTTCTCATCTTGTTTGAAGAATACCGAATGTCTTCATGCACTACCTGCCTGATAAGAAACTCAGACACGCCTATGTCTTTGGCGATGAACCTGACTGACTTGGAGGTTTTGTTGTCAATCATGGCTTGGTTCTCACTCACAAATTCAGGTGTTCTTCTCTTACCAGACTGATCAGAGGAAGTTTTCCGAGCTGCTGTACCTTCGTAATCACCATTAGATACATCCAACTCTTTCCGAATGCTCTGCACTATCCTCAGATTTCACCCAAACACTCTGAAATGTTCGTATTGAAGTTTCCGGCGCGAATGCCAAGCAGTACAGCATGTCGTTTCCAAATTTCTAGCAGAGTGAATTGCGTCATGGTGCTGTTTTTCTCACAGACAGAGCCCAACTGACTCTACTATGCTGTGTCGTCGACAAAATCAAAAACAAGAATGCACACACACGAAATTAAAAATATAAAATAGCGACAATTTACACATCGCACCCAATAT
>NC_068991.1:28378090-28381427 GCF_001194135.2 Octopus bimaculoides
ATATATATATGTTTAGCACACTTCTTTGAAGGATTTTTTTTCCTCAGTTTATATATATATATATATATATGTGTGTGTGTGTGTGCATGTATGTATGTATATATATGTACAGATACATTTAGAAACATATATATATATGTGTATAAAAATACACCACATTACATATACACGTGTGTGTGTGTATGTGTATGCATGCATACATATATATTTACATATATAATTCCGAGTTCAGTCCCACCACATGGCACCTTGAGCAAGGGTCTTCTGCTATAGCCTCAAGCCAACCAAAGCTTTGTAAGTGGATTTGGTAGACAAAGATTGGAAAAAGCCTGTCATGTATGTATGTATTTGTGTGTTTGTGTTTGTCCCCCCCTCCCATCACTTGACAACTGACGTTGGTGTAACTTAGCAATTCAGCACAAGTGTCCAATCAATAAGTACTAGGCTTACAAAGAATAAGTCCTGGGATCAGTTTGTTCAACTAAAGGAGATGCTCTAGCATGGGCACAGTCAAATGACTGAAACAAGTAAAAGAGTAAAAGAAAAGAGAATATATATACACACATACACGCACATGCACACACATACATACATGCATATAGATATCTATACATATACAAATATATACATATATATACAGACATATAGAGATGTGTTTATATATATATACATACATATACATTTGCATACACACACACACACATACATATATGTATAAAAATACACCATATATACATATATATGCATGTGTATGTATATATGTATACACATACATACACACACACATATATATATATACACATATCATCATCAAACGATGATGATGATGATATGTATACATATATATATATATGTGTATGTATGCGTATGTATATGTATACATATATATATATATATATATATATATGTATAGATAGATAAATAGATAGATACATACATACATACATACATACATGCATACATATATATTAATACACACACACACATGCACACACACACACACAAACACACACATCAACATGCACACATCAGCTATTTCCCCCTCTAGTGTCTACCTCCTTCATAAACAACACTACACTACACAGAAAATAGAATTCTGTTGAGCCGACTGAAGAATTGGTCCTCCAAATTACAGCAGCCTTGCAATAATTGGACACCATCATCATGTTACAGAATGAATAATTGATTTGGTCAGTGAGATTCGTTAACGAAAATAGATAAGAAATTCCTTTTCTAGGTGTAAACAAATAAAACACCAGACAAACAATTGTATTCAGTTGTACTGTTTTTAATTGAAACAGTTGTGGGAAAAAAATGAATCTATTTATATTGAATCAGATTATAACACATATTGTCACTATTTTTATATTACTCTGAATTGCTTTATTTTAATTCATTAAATGGGTGGGGGAGTCACATACGCACACACATATACACTGATACATACATACATACATATATATGTGTGTGTATGTATATATATATATATATATATATATGTTGTATATATATATGTACATATATATATATATGTACATATATGTATGTATGTATGTATATATATGTGTGTATCTATATATTTATATATATATTCAAATATGAATGAGAATGAATGAATACATATATATAAAGTTAAAGAGGAATTTTTGTCAGGTGACTCCAACTATGTGTACCTTTTTATCATATATCTAAATTAAATGTCCTTGTGAAGTCTTGCCAAACGGTTTGCCATTTCATTTCTGTTTTAATCAATGTATGTATGTATGTATGTATGTATGCATACATGTATGCATGCATGCATGCATGTTATGCAAGGTTAAATTACCTTATGTCCAGCTTATTAAACCATGAAATTTTTTTTTGTTCTGCATAATCAGCTGACACATGATCGAAGTCATGTGACCCTTGACTTTTAAAATATATTACAGTCGTTTTTTCAAATCGATTCCTCTCAGGCTATGGAAGAAAGATTTCTCGAGTCAATTCAACAAGAAATATATGTATTCATTAAACTTTATGCTTCATTATATTCATCTGTGCTCACAAGAAATGAAAACACACACACACACACACACACACACACACACATACACACACATACACACACACATATGCACACACAATATATCAGCTAGCATCCTCAAACTGATCTTGCTTTGTCTCTTTGAGAAGCCTCTACTGATATGTGAACTAATTACTTCCATTCATTGTATTACCTGACTTTTTCAATGTCATCACTCAATATCTTGTAACATCTGCTGTGTTTGACAAACACGTTTCTCTTCTGAGAAGTTTTCAGTATGTCTCAATGAGTTCTCTTAACATGAAGAGTAAAGAACTCACTCTCTCTTTTACTCTTTTACTTGTTCCAGTCATTGGACTGCAGCCATGCTGGAGCACCGCCTTTAGTCGAGAAAATCGACCCCAGGACTTATTTTTTGTAAGCCTAGTAATTATTCTATCAGTTTCTTTTTACTGAACCGAGATGGTGGGTGGACAAACTCAGATACACAAACATACACACACATATATACATATATACGATGGGCTTCTTTCAGTTTCCATCTACGAAATCCACTTACAAGGTTTTGGTTTGTATGCAGTATATAGTTACGAGCATCTAATACATTGAAGACGTTTTCTAGACAGGTTTTAATAACATGCTTGGTGTCTCCAAGTAATCTTCGGGCTCTGAGACAATGGCCTATAGAAGTTACAAATCAGGACAATAGAACAAGAGAAATCACATGAAAAACCAAGAGGAAGGTGAAAAAAAAACAACAAAAGAAAAGAGAAAAGAAAGAATATTAGCGTTATGTTCCCTTTGATCATAGTCATAAGGCTAGGTGATGTAGGATCAATGGAAGGGGTCCAAAGTCTGCAATACAATTGCTCAATCTGGAGAGTGTGGTGTTCTCCAATTCAGCAAAGTAACTTCTCCATATGTTTGCATTTTCTAAAAATTCTTGATCTACAATTTAGCAGTGTAGTGCAATTTTTAGATCTAAAAAGTGTATGTGATCTTTCAGCTAGGCAAAACTTACATTTCTTAGATTCATTAACATACGGCATGGATTTTTCAATGATCTTCGGTCTTCAATCTTCATACATGACTAGCCAACTTAGTGACTTTATCTTTTTTCCATGAGCCGGAAAGAAGATAAGGGGTCAGCATAGTAACCTTTGAAGTCAACTTCGTATAACCTGATGTAATATTCTTTTCAGTTAGGTTATTACGTAGCATTGCTGTAACTTCTGACAGAGTTTATTATGCACTCCTGGTTGAGTGGAAAAGCTCCAGGGTCTCAACGTATATATATATACATATATGTATGTG
>NC_068991.1:28381571-28382481 GCF_001194135.2 Octopus bimaculoides
TCTTTTACTTGTTTCAGTCATTTGACTGCGGCTATGCTGGATCACTGCCTTTAGTCGAGCAAATCAACCCCAGGACAAATTCTTTGGAAGCCTAGTACTTATTCTATCGGTCTCTTTTGCCGAACCGCTAAGTTACGGGAACATAAACACAACAGCATCAGTTGTCAAGCAATGTTGGTGGCACAAACACAGACATACAAACATATACACACACATGCATATATGCATATATACGACGGGCATCTTTCAGTTTCCGTGTACCAAGTCCACTCACAAGGCTTTGGTCGGCACGTGGCTATAGTAGAAGACACTTGCCCAAGATGTCACGCAGTGAGACTGAACCCGGAAGCATGTGGTTTGTAAGTAAGCTACTTATCACACAGCCACTCCTGCACCTATATAATATATCTAAAGAGATTTTTTCTGTCACGCTGGAACAATGCAAGAATGTACAAAGTAAACTATAATAGGAAAAGAAAACAGAAAACAAAGTTGCAGTTTTACTTTGTATAGAATTACAAAGTGAACTAAAAGTATGTTTTCTTTCCTTTTTCTTTTGTAGTTTACTTTGTACATTTTTGCATTGTTCCAGCCTTACACAATAAACCTCTTTAAAGTAGAACCACACAATGCTTCACACAAAACTACTCTGTTTTACATATGTACTCTTTACTCTTTTACTCTTTAATTTGTTTCAGTCATTTGACTGCGGCCATGCTGGAGCACTGCCTTTAGTCGAAGAAATCGACCCCAGGACTTATTCTTTGTAAGCCTAGTACTTATTCTATCGGTCTCTTTTGCCGAACTGATAAGTTAAGGGGACATAAATACACCACCATCGGTTGTCAAGCGATGTTGGGGGACAAACACATACACACAAACATATACACACACATACCTATATATATAT
>NC_068991.1:28388867-28393734 GCF_001194135.2 Octopus bimaculoides
TATATATATATATATATATATATATATATATATATGTACATATATACGACAGGCTTCTTTCAGTTTCCGTCTACCAAATCCACTCACAAGGCTTTGGTTGGCCTGAAGCTATAGTAGAAGACACTTACCCAAGGTGCCACGCAGTGGGACTGAACCCGGAACCATGTGGTTGGTAAGCAAGTTACTCACCACACAGCCACTCCTGTGCCTATACTTACTCCACAACCACTTCTACACCTATGCACCTATGTGTATGTATATATTTCAATTTTGGGGGATGAATCAATATGCAGGTATTCCTTTTCAGATAATACAAAGAATAACCTAATGAGTATATCTGAAAGTAAACTCATGGCATCAGTTTGCACATCACGAAATAATACTTAAAGGATATAATCAAAATTATATGGAAGGTCATTTGCGGAAGATCAAGGCAGGGGACCTATTGTTGCAGTCATGGTGAGTCACACAGATACGATAGAATGTACTTTCTTTCATGTGGACATGGATTAAACACCTCACTCCTGCTATTGAGGTAAACATTCAGGTGTTGGGTACCTTTTAAAATCGCTCTCTTCTCAGTCAGGCATAATCTGCACTTCCTGCTACTGTTGAAGTATGGCTTGCATCTTCCTATGATCTTCCACTTTATACTGTACTCCATGGTGTTTTCTTTCAAAGCCCAGATGTGCTTGGCTAGGGTTGTGGCGTTATGTCTCTCTGGGATGTTGAATGAGGATTTGTGGGTATTAAAGCAGGTTCTGAAGGGGCCTTCTATTGCTCCCACAATGGACTTACTCTGGTCCTAATGTTTAAAGAGAATGGCAGTGTGAACCACTGTACTTTCCAGTGGCACTTTCTCTTGGTCGGGCTAGGGTCTGGCATGTAACTAATACTATCCTTGAAACTGCTGGCAGCCAGAGCCCAGTTGTAATACAGGGCAGCAGCATCAAAGATTTCTTTGATTGAAGACAAGCTGGAAATTCTCCTGCTGATACCCTTAACCAGATCCCTGAACACTATGGCTGGATGGCTGGAACTTGTGTTAATTTAAGACAACTTATTTGGTTTCCTAAAGGGCCTATAGACACCTGATTCCAGGTCCATGGTCATGTCAAGGAAATTTACTGTTTTCAAGTGACCTTCAGTCTGAGGGAGTTCATGGTACTCGTGAGGTCCTTTCTGAGCCTATCTAGCATGTGGCTGTTAGGTCATCTTGATATTACCAGTGTGTCGTTTCTGTATAGGCCAAAGCTAGTTGAAGGAAATTTCTTTTTAAGAGTGTATAGGATGAAGAGACCGACTAGGTCACATACGTCCACACTGTCAAAGCACCCATTACCATGTTGAATGAGCCCTCTGAGTCAGTGCATTTAGTCCAAAAAGACTCCTTACTGAAGAGCAGGGTTCTTCTGGCGTACATGATAATGTGTATGCCATAGTCGTTGATTTCGGTATGGGCCTTAGTAAAGTCCAGTGCCTTTAACAGGAGCTCCCTTGATATAGATGGGTAGAAGTTCACTATATCAAATTGGGTAAATGTAGCTCTACCTCTTCCGCTGTTGGCCTGAAACCATGTAATGTCTTCATTGGTGTTGTGCCATATGGTGAGGTCAGAAGCGTTTCTAACACCATTACAGATCTTCCTGATGAGCTGTTTGCTCCTCTGACCAATCTCAGACTTCACTGGGTTTATCAGCCTGCGTTTAGGGTTAGAGGCAAAGTTAGGCTTATGATCCTTGATTGTTATGAAGCCCTCTTTCTTCGCCAGAATCTCTAACCTATCTTCTATACCTAGTTTAAAAGCTATGTCTCTGGCCTTCTGGTTAATACTATTATACATGTGGGTGATGACCCTCCTGTACGTTTGTGTGATGCTGTTGTGAAGGAGCTGTGCATGTGTGTCACTATATATAATTTTTTTGTTTCGTAGGAGAAGAGAATGGTCCTATCAGAAGATTTAAGCTTGCAGGTGTCTGCTCTAAGTTTACTTTGGAAAGGATTTGAGGACTTACTGAATTTCAGACGGGGTATTTTATTCAGCAGGTCATTTCAAAGGCTTCTAGTTCCTTGATCTTGGGTGGGAACTTCCTGGATTTAAACCCAAAATGTTCGGGTTTCCATTGGTGGTTTGGGCTGGTTAAAGAAAAAAGCATCCCATCTCATCCGCCTGATCAATTCGATTATTTTCTCTAGCAGCAGCCTTGTGTCAGGTTTGTTCAGTGGTGTAGGGATATTTTTTGTTGTTTATCCCAGGCCGTAATATTCCAAATCCATTTGTAAAGGATGTATAAATAATATTACAATCATTGGTTACTATGTAAGGCGCAATGCTGGTAATCGTAGCTATATGGCACAAGTCACAAAGGACTTCTTGCAATACACTCTACGTTTTACTGGCAGCGCATGTGTGCTTGAGTTATTTAGTGTTGTTGCTGCATTGATTAGCTAACCGCTTAATTCTATTCCTTCAATATGAATGCAACATTCAAAATACTGCCAAAGTATTGCTTGGGTTTACCTGAAATTATACCTAAGGGCCTATACCCTCATGGAAATAGAGACCAACCTCCATACTCTCTGGAAGAAGATGAACCGTGAACTTTATTCTCCTCTCTATATTCTTCTATCTACTGCTTTACTCTTTATTCTTTTATCTACTGTTTTATTCATTATTTTATTTCTTATAGACTGTGAATTTTCCAGTCTAGAACTATCATATACTCATCTTGTCTCTGATGATGGAATACCCATGGTAGCCTATCACTTGAAACAGATGTAAGACTTCAAATTCATCTTACCCTAATTAAATATTCTAAATTACTTGACATGCCTGTCCTGCCTTGGTTTTTACTGTCCTTTTCCCTCTAATCTAACATAATAAATGCACAAACTAATTTCTGTGTGTCAGTGTGTCACACTTAGACCCCATTCCCTCACTATTCAATGACACTCTTACTATTCCTCATGATGGGGTGAAAGGAATAGTAGGCATAGAGATGGTGAGAGTGGTGGCGAAGACAGAGAGAGAGAGAGAGAGAGATAAAGAGAAAGAAAAAGAGAGGGAGAGTAAGAGAAACAAAGAAATTTAGGGAGAGTTGATGATGTTTTTATTAAAAGTAGTAGTGTTGATGGTGGCAGTAGGAGTAATAATAAGAGAGAGAGAAAGAGGGACTGCACACTAAAATAACATGCTGAATAACAATACTGAACAAACAAACACATTTAGTTTTTTTGTGATGGTAATGTGGTGATAGTAATAGTATGAGCTATAGTTGTGAAAGAGGCGGAGGCGGTGGTGATGATGGTGGGGGGGTCAAGGATGATATAAGAGAAAGCGATGTGAAAGACAGTGATGATGGTGTTGGAGAAGGCAGAAAAGTCAAAGGTATTGATGGTGGTGGCATCAAAAGTCTGAACGGTGTGTGTATGGCAGTTGCGGTGGAGATGGTGGTGGTACTGCTGATGGTGAAGGTTGAAAACAATCAACAGAAAAAGAAAGAGAGAAAGAGGTTTGATAGAAAAAAAATTGTACTGACTCCCAAATGGGAAGACATAAAAATGTTGCTTATCATGTAGCTTTGCAATAAGTTATAAGTCAACAAATTATATCTTTGTTTTGATGAAAATTGTTCATTGCTTGGAAAATGTTGGTCAAGTTTAATAAAATTTAACATGTACTCAGTGCATGAAGTATCATTGTTGGGCCCAAAGCTTAATGAAGAGCCTTCTACAGGAGATGGCTTAAAAGGCGCCTGATAGAGTGGCTTTTAAGCTAGTATAATATATATCTGCTGACTCGGAAGCCTAATATGGATCCCTAGCTCCAGCTTCAGCCATGAACTTGGAACTTGACAGATGACCACTTACTAAGCATACCTATTCGTTTAAATCACCGGTGTGTGTGTGATCATCATCACCATTTAACATCTGTTGTCCATGCTGGCATGAGTTGAATGGTTTGACCAGGGCTGGCAAGCTGGAAGGCTGCACAAGACTCCAGTCTAATTTGGCATGGTTTTTATACCTGGATGCCCTTCCTAACACCAACTACTCCACTGGCATGAGTTCCATTTGCATGACACTGGTATCTGCTACGACTGCAATTTTACTTGGTTTGATGGGTTTTCTTCTCAAGCACAACATAATGCCAAAGGTCTCGGTCATTGCCCAACACTCGAGAGGAGCTTTTCACATGCCACCAGCATCAGCCACTTTGCCTCTGTGAGATCCAACACTCAAAAGGTGCTTTTTATATGCCACTGGCATAGGTGCCAGTTACATGACACCAGTATCAGCCACAACTATGATTTCACTTGGCTTGATGGGTCTTCTCACGAACAGCATAACACCAAAGATCTCAGTCATTAGTCATTGCCTATGTGAGGCCCAAAATTCGAAGATCATGCTTCCCC
Organism: Octopus bimaculoides; assembly: GCF_001194135.2. Classification (NCBI taxonomy): domain Eukaryota; kingdom Metazoa; phylum Mollusca; class Cephalopoda; order Octopoda; family Octopodidae; genus Octopus; species Octopus bimaculoides. The sequence goes on from NC_068991.1 coordinate 28,393,283, forward strand.
CAATTATCCTTCTTGGGTCTACCTCTATCACAGGTTCCCTCCACAGTTAGAGATTGACACTTCTTTACACAGCTGTCTTCATCCATCCATGGACTAAATTTTTACATGCTAGGCCACTGGTAGTATAAATTTCTAATATTTCTAATTACCCTTGATATTATTGTTAATTATTGATAATTTTTTCTGGATAATTTTCGAATTTAAATGCCGGCATTTTTATTTACTGCCGACAAGGAGCTGCGCTTGCACAGTAGATTTGGAAAATTAGAATGGATAAGTATGGAGCATACACTGGATTACATCATGTATATATGTTGGATTTGCGTGTATCTGCTGATGAAGACTTCGCCTGGCAAATTATTTTATTTGCTAAATAAGTCAGAAACCATTGGTCCAGGATCTAGAAGGTAAATGGTTTTATTTTTCATTCCTTTCGAAATTTCATCCATAAT
>NC_068991.1:28393860-28394380 GCF_001194135.2 Octopus bimaculoides
AAATAAGAAGATGATATTTTTCAAATGCAGAGTTGCTGTTATGACAACAGAAATACTGGGTAAATTACCCTTACAAAGAGAACCAATTTGTCAACAACCAGCCATGGGACTCGAACCCATATCCCTCAAAGACTCTGGCTGAGTGCTTTATCATTAAGCTAGACTGTCTGCTGACAAATTCATCTGCCAAATTAGATGCTAAATACTTTAGCTTTATACAGGGTGTCCACAAAGTCTAGGTACATGGGGATTAACACATACTTTTAAAACAAAACAATTTTATTTAATTTCTTATATTTGTTTATTTACTCTGTGTACCCAGACTTTGTGGACACCCTGTAGAAAAACCATGTATGCATAAATGTATAAATATAATTTTCTTATTTGTATCATACAATGCACATTTTGACATTTCTAATAGAAAAACAAATTTTTGATGCTGTACCAGGCAGTGCTCCTCATGGCTTCTCATATTAACTGATTGGAAGTGTTATCATGTACATTGTTTTGTCTTGGTATA
>NC_068991.1:28394390-28396389 GCF_001194135.2 Octopus bimaculoides
GGGCATCATGGCCATGTGTTGAGAGGAATACTTTGAGGTTTGTATAATTCACCTCTGGAAACATAGGTGTTTCATTCATCGTCCTTAAACAAACCTTATTCAGGGACCTTTTTAAGTGAGATGGGCTACTTGACCTGAAGAAAGTTCTAACAGGATCCCACCTGCAAGGTCATGCAATTTTTGATATGAGATGACCATTTCATGCACAAATGGTTGAGATGCATGTGCCTGGTGTATCCTTATCAGACAGTAGTCATGATGGATATATTGGGCTTCATATATTTGTACCCCAGTGTCACTTTGATGGCATGCATTGCTCTCTCACTCAATAATAATAATTTGAATAATAAACCAGGCAGTGGCTTTGATGGTTTCTGATCTTAATTGATTGGAAGTGTTATCATGTACATTGTTTTGTCTTGGTATAAAAAGATGGGCTACAGCAAATATTCTGCTTAATACCACAGATTTGCTTGTCAGTTGTTTGGCCTTAAACAGTTGAGCATGTTCCTTGGTGGCTGACGATATGTGCATCTCTGATCACGTGCAGAAGTAATGGGGGGAGCATCATAGCCGTGTGTTGAGAGGAATTCTTTGGGGTTTAAATAATTCACCTTTGGAAACATGGGTGTTTTGCTCAACACCCTTAAACAAACCTTATTCAGGGACCTTTTGAGCAGGATGGGATACTCGACCTGAAGAAAATTCTAACTGGGTCCCACCTGCAAGGTCATGCACTTTTCGATATGAGATCACCATGTCATGCACAAATGGTTGAGATGCATGTGCCTGGTGTATCTTTATCAGACATTAGTCATGATGGATATATTGGGCTTCATATATTTGTACCCCAGTGTCACTTTGGTGGCATGCATTGCTCTCTCACTCAATAATAGTAATAATAATAATAATAATAATAATAATAATGATAATAATATATATATATATATATATATGTGTGTGTGTATATATTTATAGGAAGTTAATTGTATGGCTGGTCACAGAGTGACCGATGCTTTTGCCTCCAAAAACCGCTTGATGAAGAAGGAGGAGGAGGGGAGGAAGAGGAGGAGGAAAATATACAAGAGAAAGAGGATTAGGATAGATAGACAGGCAGACAGACAGACGGACACAGATAGATAGATAGATAGATATACATGTATATATTTATATCTGATTGGTGGGGGGGGGGTCTCTGTATCTACAGTTTTCATCTTTTTGAAAATTTAATAAAATTATTCTTATAAGGATGTTGAAATTCAACTGATCTGGTGTACCAGTAGCTTTGTGGCTAAACAATAGCCATAAATCTTTCATAAACAACAATCAAAAAGCCATCATGGTAATCTCAAATTTTAACCAAAATGCATGCTTAGAATTATAATGACCAGTGTTGGTCATTTGTTTACCCATTTACAAGTTCAAAACCCACGTCCAGTACTGTCCACATATCTGGGACAGAGTGGATCTTGCAAACACAGACACACATTATATTATTGTTTACATAATTTTGCGACAGTGCTACTGTTACTCCTGTACACCCACACACAGATACACGTTCACACATACACACACATATACACACACGTGTAAGAGCACACACATTAATGGGACAATGTGACTGTTACACATACACATTCATCACCCATACACAGACACATATTGACACATACACATATACATACACATATACTCACACACTCATGCGCAAAAGTAATGAGGAACATCTTTATGCGATAATAATCAAACCTGCTTCAAATCTCACACAGACATTCTATAAAAGGATGGACTCCTTGGATAATGTTTTTATGTATATACTGTGTAGTATGAAAAGTAAAGAAGAATTAGTCATGATCAGAAAGCCTTTAACCGCATATCTAATTGATCAGAGTTAAACATATTAAGCTCATAAAACGAAAAAGCCACATGATTGATTAACAAAACCTACCAAACCACAACAATCACTGGTTTCCAAGCATAAAGTTCTCTCTCTCTCTCT
>NC_068991.1:28401778-28402795 GCF_001194135.2 Octopus bimaculoides
TCTCTTTCTCTTTCTCTCTTGGTCCCTCGATTTTTCTTTTGTGAGTTGAAAGAGCAACTTTGATTAACTAAGATTATTCGTGCAACTTGTTAACCAAACATCCCTCAAAATGTTTTTAAAACAAAAAACACACCAAAAAAATCACCAGACAATGAAGACAACTGCAATAAAATCAATTAATTGTTGTGTCTTGGAGGAGTCATTATGTCAATAATAATAATAATAATAATAATAATAATAATAATAATAATGACACATGTACAGATTCAATTCCACTTCTTTATTGTTAGGTGAGAAGGTGAGTGCCTCTAGAGAAAATACAGAACCAACTTCTGTAGAAATGTGCTCTATTTCAATCTATGCAACCTATGTAGACATGGAAAGAAAAACGTTAATAAGAATTTGTGTTGTTGTTGTTGTTGTTGATGTTGTTATTGTTGGTGGTGGTGCTGAGAACGTTGAGGAGGAGGGAGAAGGAGGAAGATAAGAGATAAAGCAGAATTTGTTAGACATTTGATGTAAATTTCTCAATGAGATGCCTTCAATTTGACAAAATATCTTATTTCACTCTCTCGTTCTTCCAATGTTGAGAAACTGGTTAATGTTGTTGCTGTTGTTATTTAGCACCAGGTCACAGGACTGTTTTGTGGAGACGCAATGGCCCAGTAGTTAGGGCAGCGGACTCGCCGTCATAGGATCGCGGTTTCGATTCCCAGACCGGGCGTTGTGAGTGTTTATTGAGTGAAAACACCTAAAGCTCCACGAGGCTCTGGCAAGGAATGGTGGCGAACCCTGTTGTACTCTTTCACCACAACTTTCTCTCACTCTTACTTCTTATTTCTGTTGTGCCTGTAATTCAAAGGGTCAGCCTTGTCACACTGTGTCACGCTGAATATCCCCGAGAACTACATTAAGGGTGGGGTGCACGTGTCTGTGGAGTGCTCAGCCACTTGCACGTTAATTTCACGAGCAGTCTGTTCTGTTGATCGGATCAACTGGAACCCTCGACGTCATAAG
>NC_068991.1:28402843-28404972 GCF_001194135.2 Octopus bimaculoides
TAAGGGTGCACGTGTCTGTGGAGTGCTCAGCCACTTGCACGTTAATTTCACGAGCAGTCTGTTCTGTTGATCGGATCAACTGGAACCCTCGACGTCATAAGCGACGGAGTGCAAACAACAACAACAATGGGACTGTTTTATCAACATTATGGACTCTTGCACAAGGCAATGCACAATCACTGCATATGTAGACTAGCATCGCTACCCTAGATCTGTAGAGGCTCCAGAATAATTGCCCAGTGTGTTTTTGCCTTAAGATGGGTACTAACAAATGCCTTTTACAATACAGAATCCTGTTACAAACTTTCTCAAAATTACCAACTGTTAAACTTGACTAAAAAATATGCAGTAGCAAGGCATTACATTTCATAGGTACCTGTATACTAAAACATTAAACTGTTACTCAGTCACTTTCTACAGACTTAGTTGTAGGAAAACACACACACAAGATACTGACTCACTTGCATTTCGCATGCAGTTTGTGCATTTTGTGTATGTATACATCGTATGTTTATCAATTTCTTTGCCACTCAGTGTCTGTAAATTCAATTCCTTTTAGCATATTTGTATCTTTTATAATTTTTTAAAATTCTTTCATCATTAGACTGTGGCCATGCTGGGGTGCCACCTTGTAGAATTTTCAGTCAAATGTGTCAACCCCAATATTTATTTCTTTTTAAGCTTTGTACTTATTCTATTGATTTCTTTTGCTGAACTGCTAAGTCATGGAGACATAAACACACCAGCACTGGTTGTTAAGCAGTGGGGTGGGGCAGACACAAAGATGCATGCGCATACACACACACACATATATATATATATACAACAAGCTTTCAGTTTCTGTCTACCAAATCTACTCACAAGGCTGTGGTCAGCCTGAGCCTATAGTAGAAGACACTTGCCCAATGTGCCACACTGTGGGACTGAACCCTGAACCATGTGATTGGGAAGTAAGCTCCTTACCACACTGCCACACCTTTTGTTTAGTTTGTTTTGTTTAGTTTGATGCTTAACCACTGCTGCTTTTACAGCAATCTAGAAGATTAATGTAGCAACCATTATGCAGCCAGCTGAAGTTTTTCTCATTTGCTATTTTTCATTAGTCTGTTGGACTAATAACAGTGTCATATTTCTCAGACAGACACTGATTATATAAACAGAAACTCAAATCTACTCAACCTCGCCTTTTTGGTAGAATGAAGCAAAAGCAGCTGTCTCTTTACCCAGAATTCAACCAGAACAGAATCAGTCATTTCCAATTCTCATTCCAGCTACTGTTATTTCCACATTTCAATTGAACAAAACAGCAATTGACCAGCAACTCCATCATTTACCAACTGCATTACCACATGCACTGTCATCACCATCATTACCCGCGTCATCATGATTTGATGTCCATTTTAACTGAAAACTGGTAAGCTGGGAAGTGGCACCAGGTTTCAATCTGATTTGGCATAGTTCCTACAGCTGGGTGCCCTTCCTAATGCCAACCACTCCAAGAGTGTAGTGGGTGCTTTTTACATGCCACTGGCACAGGTGCCCTTTACAAAATACCATCATCGGTCATGACTATGATCTCACTTGGCTTAACATGTTTTTCCAAGCACAGTATATTGCCAAAGGTCTCGGTCACTTGTCACTGCCTCTGTGAGGCTCAAAGTTCAAAGGGCGCTTTTTACATGATACCAGTACATGTGCCAGTTATGCGACATTGGCCACAACTATGATTTCACTTGACTTTGCAGGTCTTCTAAAGCACAGCTAACCATTTCTAACAATATGTAACACTGGTTCCATAATATGTTTTAATTCTACCTTGTTTTTATGAATGCTTTATTCTGAAAATTGTTGCCTTTTCTCTGCTTGAATTACTGAATTATTGCAGCAAGTAATTACAAACTCTTGGAACAGAACATATGCTATTTAACCATGTAGACTTATCACACCACTTAGGCCTGCTGAAGTCTTCATTCTTTGTCTGTGTGGTACTTGCTTCCCAACCACATAGTTCTGGGTACAGTCCTGCTGCATAGCACCTTGGACAAGTGCCTTCTACTATAGCCTCAGACCAACCAAAACCTAATGAGTGGATTTGGTAGACAGAAACTGAAAGAAGCCTGCCATGTATA
>NC_068991.1:28405028-28408429 GCF_001194135.2 Octopus bimaculoides
TATATATATGTATGTATATATATATATATATATATATGTATGTATGTATTTGTGTGCTTGTATCTGTGTTTGTTCTTGCCACCATCACTTGACAACCAGTGTTGGTGTGTTTACATCATCATAACTTAGCAGTTTGACAAAGAGACCGATAGAATAAGTACTAGGTTTACAAAGAATAAGTTCTAGGGTCGATTTGTTCGACTAAAACCCCTTAAGATGGTGCTCCAGCATGGCCACAGTCAAATGACTGAAACAAGTAAAAGAATTGTTAAAATAGCCATTTATATATCATAATAAATGAGTAAACACTGTCAATAAGTCAGTTACTGCAGTAATTGTTCTGAGATAACATCTCTAAAAGATGTATTGTTAAAAAACAATAGTTATAACAGGGAGATGAAATATCTTTGTGCACGTGATATTTTAATATTGGGGTTTGTAGCTATATTGATCTTATAGAACAACTAGCAAACGCACCCGCCCTTTAGATGGTCTAAGTTGCTTTGGTGGTATTTTTTCACCAAATAATTGAACTATTAAGAAGGTTTATGAGTAGCACGGCAATCTATGTTTCCGATTAACCTAGGAACAGAAAACCAAATTGAAGGCTCGTTATTGTGGAGGTCGTTTCACTTTAATGATCACAGAACATATAAGTTTGCAAGTGATGCAAAGTAGAGCTACTGAAGTGTTTTGGGAATATATTACGGATAATGACTAGTTGTTTTACATGAAAGCAAAATTTCATGTCAGAAACAGCCACATAAATGGTGTAAGGAAATTGAAGGAAGACGTTGAAACTTCTCCTCTGTGAGTTTATTTTATTCAACAGTAAAGGGAGCTATTTTTTTCTGAAGAGAAATATGATTGGTACGTTCAAAAATGGCAATATAATACCTACTTGAAAAAAGTAGAGTTAAAGGAATGTGTTTGCTACGTGTTTACAGTGTACGACCACTCTGAAATTGACTTCAGGTAACGAAAAATGAAGACATGAAGAGTTTGACTTCAGTTCACAAATGCTGCTTTGAATTTTTAGCAGTTGATAGTGAAAAGATGTCGCGTTCGAAATATCATAATGGACGGATAAATAAGCATCCTTAAAATGAAACAACGCAATGGTAGGTAAACAAAGGTATCAACATATAGAAGAGAGGGAAGGGAACATCACCTTTCAAGTAACTCAGAATAGGTAAAGGTAAGCTTGCCAAAGTTTAATGCAGTTTAAATATGGAGGTTAAGATTCTTTGGTATTGGATATCCATCACGTACAGTGTTCCTAGTCGCAGATGGACAGTCGAAATAAATGAATAGACAAAATCCTTTCACTTTTATAATATTCGCTAACCAAGTAATAATGCACAATTACAGCATATAAATAAGTAATAAATCAAAAAATGTGAAAACCACTAAGCAATATTCTTTAATGTCAATATACGATCATATAGATTTTAAAAAGTATGGAAAACCCCACATACATAAAAACTCTGTACATACAACGAATTAGAGAAAACCCGTGTAAACCACCGTTTTCCCCGGTTTGTCCATTTACGCGGAAGCTCTGGGCAAAATATTATAATGCATGACCATCTTTGGGACGCAAGTAATGTAGGTGTAAAGTTTGGTAAAAATCGGTTGAGAATTGTGGAAATGTATGTGTTAGTCAATGTACACACACATACTGTGATTTATATATACTAGAAGATATAAGTTAAAAGTGCACTGCATGCGTGTACATCTATACATACATAAAGACACACACATACATCTGCAACTATATGCATGAGAATACATACATAAAACCATACATACAAATCTGCACATATACATACACACACATATGTATACATACTAAGATCGATACATCAAAAGAATATTGGTGGAACTTAAAAGTCAAAACAGCCACCAAGTTAAAACTCAACCTGCCATATATTGCTGTGTAGTACCACAAAGAAAAGATACGTTCTGTTGTGGAAATCACCTGCCCACTGGACATTAATGTGATTAGAAAAATAGAAGAGAAAAAGAACGTCTATGAACCATTGATAAGGAGTTTGCAAATCCAGTACCCAAGATACACTTTCAGTTTCATGCCTATTATTATTGAAGCAACATGATATATACCAACCTGTCTGGAGCAAAGTATGACTGGACTTGGAATTTGGGGAATGCAAATCCTTAATTCATATGCTACAAATGACCACGATATCTGGGACTATAAAAATGTGCAAGACGTTCTTAAGATTTGAAGGATGATGGTTAAAACAAGATGCTTTTTCTTCACAACAGTGCTACCAAGTAGAAGGCCGGTCAAAATTTACTTTAAAATTAAAAAGAAAAAAGGAAGACTATACATACATACATACATACATAAAAACACATCCATAAAACAAACATACAAATCTGCGCATACTCTAACACCAAATACTGCACACACACATATGCACAAATACCTAGATGATGTTGATAAACGTTCCAATGAAGGAGCCTTGAATCTATGTTAGAGTCCGGCTCTTTCTCTATTGACAAGAAATACAGAAATGAAACTGATTGATAACATACATACAATGTATATACAAGCATGTATGCACGCAAGATCGTACGTACATATGTATGTATGTATGTATATGAAGGTATCCTTTAGTATTCCAAGACCATGGATCTACGCTTGGAAAGTCTTTCTTCGACTTTGTTGGTTGAGCAGCATTTACTGTGACGAGAGAAACCCAAAAGTGAGTGGCAGTCCCAGCTGCAGTGACTGCATTCGAACAGTTTGCCAATGGTGTCCTGCTGCAGTTTTCTTCTTTTGAGTTTGCTTTTCTTCGTCAGCAAATCTTAGCACTCCACCCGCTCATTTTTAAACACTTTTCTTGTTTCAGCTCCCAGTAGGAGCACCAGCAATATTTTAACACCATTCATCTCTCGATATCTTGGTTCATCCCATAAATAATGCGGTTTTTTCAATTGCATGACCTAAAAGTCAGAGGGGGGATGGGATACACTACCTGCATCAACTTGCTATAAAAGCAGGTAGTAATTCTTATTCTTAATGCAAGTTTTCAAGAGTGCAGTTCAATTTTAACAGTTATTTTTTCAAAGCTATAATGGAAGTGACATTCAGCATATTTTGCTTTATGAGTTCAATAAAGGCAACAACGCAATGGAAAGTGCAAGGAACATTATATATGGGGATCGAACAATAAGCGTAAGCCAGTGTCAACGGTGGTTACAAAGATTCCGAGCCGGAAACTACAGCCTAGACGAAGGGCCTCATGTTGGAAGATCTCTCGAGCTCGATGAGGACGTCCTGCAAACTCTGGTGGAACAAAATCCCATCATAACTTTTGAGGAACTAGCAGAGAAGCTAGGATTAGATCATTCAACCATTCATCGGCACCTGT
>NC_068991.1:28408808-28409840 GCF_001194135.2 Octopus bimaculoides
CTGCGAGCAGCTTGAGCGGCTTAAGTCAGCGCTAGAAGAAAAAAGACCATCTTTGGTTTCAAGACAAAAGGTGTTCTTCCATCAGGATAATGCTCGGTCACATACAGCGAGGGTAACATTCCAAGGGCTGGAGCAATTTGAATGGGAAACAGGACCCATCCACCATATTCCCTGGATATTGTCCCAGTCTTCAAAATCATTTGGACGGAAAAAATATGAATTCTGTAGACGAGGTCAGAACAGTACTGGAGGAGTATTTTTCGTCACGGACAAGTGAATTTTGGAAGAGTGGCTTTCAAGTCTACCAAATAAAGAGCATTGCAGAAAATGAAGGAGAGTATATTTTCGATTAAAAAAGAACGTTGTTCATCTTAATTTTGAAGAATAAAATAAGTATTAAAAAAACCGCATTATTTATGGGATGACCCAATATATGTGTACGTATATGTATGCGCGCGTGAGTGTGTGTGTGACAGTGGACGCTCGCATACTTGACTGCCGTCTGGGAAAAAAAAGAAAAAAAACAGGGGAGACAACCTCGAAATATTAATATTAAATATGATATTCAGCTGGTCAAGGTATTTTTGTTTATGCTTTCATTTTCTAATAATAAAATTAATCACTTCTATTTCCTTCTTGTTTTTCTGTTTTCCTCATTTTGCACTTTCTCATTCCATCTATCTTTACTTATCTATCTATTTATAACTTGTTCTCTCTCTCTTTCTCTCTAGCTATAGTTATCTTTCTCTATTTATAAATATCATTCTCTCCCTCTCCTTATAAAAATCTTTTCCCTGCCTCTCTATTTACATATTTTTCTCCCTCTGTTTATAAAACCCTTTCTTTCCTTCTCTGTATCTATAAATATCTTTCTTTCCTTCACTCTGTTTATAAATACCTTTCTTTCTCTCCCTCTCTATAAACATCTTTCTCCTTTTTTTCTATTTATAAATATCTTTCTCTCCTCCTCTATTTTCAAACATCTTTCTCTGTCATTCTCTCTCTCTCTCTCTCTCTCTCTCTCTCTCTCTC
>NC_068991.1:28409850-28410404 GCF_001194135.2 Octopus bimaculoides
TAACTGGGTCAATGTGTTCCTCACAAACTTTCTGAGTCTAATCGCGCACAGAGTGAATGTGTGCTCTTCTTTGCTGTTACGTCTCACGATTGACCCTTTTTTGGACTGAATAGCAACTGGTGACGAGAAATGAGTTCTCTATAAAAATGTCAAGGATAGGGAAAGGATAAACACCGACATCCCAAGCTAAAGAAGGTGTTGTGATCTGTTTGGTGGGATGTGAAAGGTTTAGTCCACTTTGAACTTTTAAACCCAAACCAAACGATAACAAAGGAGATATACTGCGAGCAGCTTGAGCGGCTTAAGTCAGCGCTAGAAGAAAAAAGACCATCTTTGGTTTCAAGACAAAAGGTGTTCTTCCATCAGGATAATGCTCGGTCACATACAGCGAGGGTAACATTCCAAGGGCTGGAGCAATTTGAATGGGAAACAGGACCCATCCACCATATTCCCTGGATATTGTCCCAGTCTTCAAAATCATTTGGACGGAAAAAATATGAATTCTGTAGACGAGGTCAGAACAGTACTGGAGGAGTATTTTTCGTCACGGACAA
>NC_068991.1:28411687-28412414 GCF_001194135.2 Octopus bimaculoides
TCTCTCTCTCTCTCTCTCTCTCTCTCTCTCTCTCTCTCTATTTATAAATAACTATCTCAATAACCGAAGCTTACTCTAATACACGCGAGCTATTACTTAAAAACGTGCTCGTCGAGCTAACCTGACCAGTCTCAGCCACGCCCATTTAACTATATATGGAAAGCACAAATCAGCAAGCGTTCCGTATATATGACTATATGAACCTTCCTCACTCTCTTCCCCCTGCTTTTTCTCTCTTTCTCTGTATGTATAGAGTGTCTCTTTGTATCTATGTATCAATGTGTGTATGTGCATGCGAGTGTATGTTGTGTGTGAACGAGCGTATGTGTGTGCATAACAGTATATCTGGGAAATGAGTATGAGTATATGTATGTGTTTATGTATGTATATATATGTCTGTGTGTGTCTATGTGTGTGTGTATATATATATATGTGTGTGTGTGTGTCTATGTGTATGTATGCCTATCTGTGTGTGTGTGAGTTTACAAATTGTGCTTTAGCCATGCGTCAATTCACGTGTCAAAAAGCGTGGAGCTCGGCACCTCCCTATATCTCGTTCCACTTCCTCCTCCCTCCATTGTTAATGTCGCCTGTTCCATATATATATATATATATAAACACACATAAATATACACACACTCACATATATATACATATTTAAATACACGCACACATACACACACGCACACACACACACACACACATATATATATATATATATATATGT
>NC_068991.1:28412872-28415153 GCF_001194135.2 Octopus bimaculoides
TATATATATATATATTTATATATATATTTATATTTATATATATATTTATATTTATATATATATTTATATTTATATATAGATTATATATTTATATATAGATATAGATATATGCAAATAAGTAAATAAGTGCATATTTGTGTGCACACCGATAAAACTTGCACGCACGCGTGCACACACGCAAATTTACATTCATATTGATAGATCTGTGTTTGTGTTTGCATATGTGTGTGCGCGTGCGTGCGTGCGTATGTGTGTAGATTGCAAATATAAACGTTTACTTCTTGTTGCATGCATATGAAATAGATGCACATATACTTGCTCTAAATGCACATAGGCGGTGCACAACTTTAAAAATATTGCACGCGCATATATATATATATATATTATGCATACTGGTACATTGCACACCCGCATTTCGATTGCTCGTACGAACGGGCACTTTCACACACACACACACACACACACACAGCACATGCTTATAAATTACAGCCATCATCAACATTATCATAACTTTTGCAGAACTCTTGTCTTCTTCCTCTGTGGTGTTGTTCTGTCGACGTTGTCGTCTTCGTCGTCGTAGTAGTAGTAGTCGTGGCAACCGTTGCAAGTTGCAATTGTTGCTATTGCACAAAGTAAACATGGTTAGCAAGGGTGGGTTGTTGAATAAAAGTTAAAGCAAACACATCTTCCGCGTATCTTTTGTACACTCACACACGCACACTCACACACACTCACTCACACACATACATTCGCGCGCGCGCATACACACGAGTGTTTGCCTATCTATGAGAAGTGAGAGAGATAGTGACAGAGCAAAAAGAGGGTAAGAAAAATAAGATAGAAGAGACAGGGAATACATGCAAAAGAAAGAAGTATTAAAAACGACCTAAAACACATGTATTACCATCACTATCGACAACATCATTATAATCAGAAACACCAACGTAATCACTATCATCGTCATTGGTTGGACAAGGGAGTCCTGATATGAGAAAACTCACATACTGGCAAGAAGTTGGAATGCTAAATATATTGAGAAAAAACGTAAAACTATGTTATGTGCTGTAAATGGATGTTTTAGAGTTGTGGAAACTAAAATATGTAACTTAAAAACCACAAAGAATCGTTTTAAGTAGGTAAGAGCCTTATTTTAACTAAATCTCTTCCGTTTCATTTTTGTATACGTATTTTTGTGTATGTATATCGTATACTTATATATACACACACACCACACTTTTAGTGTTTTTGCTATAGGGGTGGGGTTTTCATATACATATATATATATATATATATATATATATATATATATATATATATATATATATATATTTATTTATTTGTTTGTGTGTATGCATAGGTGATGTTGTGATGTTGATGCATGGTTTACCTGCGGCGTCAGACTTGTAAATAAGAACTGAAATGTTCGAAAAGAAAATGATTCATTTCCTATTTCTGCCTTTATTTAAAAATATTATAGTTTTTTCATGTTTTGCTGTTGTGACTGGTATATAATGACTTGTAGATTCATCACTTTTTGAAAAATATGTCTTTGTTTTGGGGCCGTGCTTAGTTTGGTTCCTATTCATTTCTTTTCATAAAGTATTTAGATAATATTAATATAACTTCATAGGAAGATATTTTGCACATATTGTTGCTGTTGTCTCTAAAACCCTTTAAATATATATACTTTCTAATCGAACCCTTTCAGGGCCACTTGCACACATCACTTATATTTTTGTTTCAACTTATTTTCTCCACCAGCGTTGACAGACATTTCCAGTTTACATACATACATACATACACACGTACATACATACATATATACATACATGCATACATACATACATACATACATACATACATACATGTGTATTATGTATGTATGCATGCATGCATATATGTATGTATGTATGTGCGTATGTGTATGTTTTCTGTCGTTGTTTAGCCCCAGGTCAGCTGTGATTGAGCAGACGTGTGATCAAAAGCCATTGCAATCGTAATCATCAGTTTTTTTTTTTTGTTTTTTTTTTCGGCGATAGGGCATCTTGAACTTCAATATGTCCTTTTTTTCTTGAAAGAATCTGGCTGCTCTTTTTAGCAGTTGAAGTAATCGTATAGAAGAGCCTTATACATATATATATAGAGAGATAGATAGATAGATAGATAGATAGATACACATGTTTGTTCGTATGTACGTGTACTTACATATATACCTCCCATGTATGTATCTATGTATGTGTGTGCGTATGTGTATGCATGTATGCATATATCCGGTCTCTTC
>NC_068991.1:28415163-28422849 GCF_001194135.2 Octopus bimaculoides
TTCTAACAGGGAAACTTTGTCCCAAGCATTCATACCTATGTAAGCTCGCAAGCACATGCAAAAAACTTATGCATAGATACACATTCATATTTATGCACATACATATACTCATATTTACGTACAAACATTTATTGCAAATATATTCATTCATATTTATGCATTTAGTCGTTAAACAAAGATAAAGCACGTGCTTAGGGCACTAAGGGAGGGTGGTGAGCCAGTTTGTTCCAGTGTCTGATTCATTATAATTAATTAACTGAAGTTTTTTAATGAAGAAAGAAAAGGGTGTAAAAATTTGCATTTTTTCCTGGTTTTAAGAAAATTTAATTTCGTAAAATGACCGAAATTGTTTAATGTACGTGCAAATTCCATATATTTAATATTGCTGTGAGGATTGGACTTGGCAATGGCCTGGAACTACGGTAGATGTTTAATCTAGTCTTTTTATATTCTTTATTATATTTAATGTCACCGTTGTTAGACAATGATAAGTATTGACAGCAGCGTACCGTAACTGCGTTGTAACAAGGGTATTGTTAAACTAACCCAGCACATGCATATACACTGTCATGCTGACACACAAATGCACGTACACACGCACGTTCGCGCGTGCGTCTAATCATTCATACTGAAACATGCATATACGCATTCATGCTTATGCTTATACACATTCAGTCATGCATATGGACATGCATTTATACACACATTCATGCTTAAAGACAGGCGAACATACATACATACATCCGTGCTTATAAACCTATAGGCATACACATAGTCATGCTTAAACACATGCATATGTAATCACATATTCATGTTTATACACATGCATATATACATACTCTCATTCATGTTTAGGCACATGCATACACACACATCACACGCTCCAAGGAGGCAGTCACAATGTGGCCACTCAATTTGCTGGAAATCATAGCCAGATGCAATGAAATGGATGCAGGCATTACTGTGTAGTCAAGAAGTTCGTTTCGTATCTGTGTAGTTCTAGGTTCGATATCACTCCACGGATCTCTTAAGCATCGAGTTGACCAGTGCTTGAGTGCGTGTGTATAATATAACATATTATGTTATGTTATATTATATTATATTATATTGTATTGTATATGCTTGTGTTCCAGCAAAAGTTAGACACATCAGCAAAAAATTACCGATTCTTTCGATGCATCGAACAAATATTACCCTGTAGTATTTATTCCACCGAGTTGCTTGGACCCTGCATTGTACCTCTTGCCATAGGTAATGCAGTGGACCCGTAACTGGATGCCTAGAAGCAGAGATGCTTATCCCTTGGAATGCAAAAGGAAAAAGTGGTCACATGTGGAATAGTTTCAAAAATCTTGGTCGATCAAGGCTGATCTGGGTCTAAGCAACAACATATATATATATATATATATATATATATATATGCATATACTTATATTCATTCATGTTTGCATATATATATATATATATATATATATATACACACACACACATACATGAGCATACATATATACAAACGTACATTCCGATACATGTAACTACACATGCACACATACATACATACATACATGCACATTCATATACACATACGTACACACATACAAACATTTCTCGTGTGCCTGTTCACTCGTCGAGCCAACGATTGACTTTTTCAAAATGCATCGAAACAACACATTTTATACGCATGCAGTGTAACATATTTTATACGCATATGTGTGCGTGTTTGTGTGTGTGTGTGTACATTTGTAGGTATGTATGTATGTATTTGTGTGCGTGTACTTACGCATATGGTCATATTTTGGTATTTACATGTGTGCATATAAATAAACTAAATGTGCGTTTTAATTAAAACATACGTTAGTGTACAATTAAACGTTTTTTTTATACCTAAATATATTTGTCTGTTTATGTAATATATGCGTGTGTGTGTGCGTGAAAGACAGCGGTGAACTGCATGTTTATATTCTGCGTTTGTATAAATAAATCTATATTCGAAATCCTTCCTTTATTTGTGTTCTGGATGCTGCATCGTTGTGTCATGCTGCACATCACTGCTACTACCATATATTGCAACAAATCACTGTTGCATTTATCATTCCAAGACTAGCAACAACAATACAGTGTAGCTCATCAATGCTGCACCGACGACTCCAAGATCACCACCAACACCACATCATACTGCAACAAGTCACTGCTGCATTTACCAGTCCAAAAGTACCGCCACCTCGCTGCATGAAGAAGTCACTGCTATGCTTACTACTCCAAGACCACCACGACCACATACTGCACATACTGCTACATGCAAATCAGCTCTGCATCATCACTTAGTGCATCAAATTATCATTGCACTTTCCACTCCATCACTGCACACTGCATCAAGTCACCACCACCTCTGTCCAGATAGTCATGACTTGCAAGAGAGTCTAACATACATACCATGTTGCATTTGATTTAAGTGCTTATGTAACAGCAAACAGGCATAGACACACTCTTGGCCTAGTAAAGCATCTATGAGGCATCCCCCCAGCAACCAGCTGATGCTGATTGGCAGCTGAAAAGACTGGTGCAATGTGAAATAAAGTGCATGGCTCAAAGAAACGATGCACCAGCTGGGCCAAGGATTGAACCTTTGATTTTACTATCATGAGCTGATTAGCAGCCCAAATCACCAGGCCACATAGTTTTACCTCCATAATGGCATTATCACCGCCTTTCCATCAATGCTACCCACCACGGCCACTACACCACCAGCTCGTGCATCAAGTCATCACTACATCATTACCGGTATTACCACTGCAGCTGCACCACCTAAACCTCCACTTAGTGCATCAAATTACCACAGCACCACAACACCCACACAACACCACCACCTCATGCATCAAGTCACCAATGCAACTACTGCCTAGTGCATCATACCACCACCACCTACCCACCTCATGCATGAAGTCACCTCTGCACCATTGCAATCATCATGCGCATCAACTCACTGCTGCACCGCCACCACTGCATCTAGTCATGTGCAGTGGCACTTTCATATCTCAACTCTAACCTACATCATTCAACCATGTGACCAGAATCTACACTTCTGCTTTCCTCTTCCCCCTCCACCACCACAAGTATACCCCTGTATCAACTGTGCTCTTCCTAGAGCATCTTACATCTATAACACAGACACACACATACATATTCAATATTTCAATATTGTATCATTATCAATAATTATGTTTTTTTTTTGTTTTTTTTTTGTTTTTTTTTTTGATAATAGAATAGAAAACCTTACAGGAGACAAGACCTCTGCAACTATGGAGATATATCAGGTATATACTATATATATATATACATATATATTCATATAGAGATACATGCACACACACACAGATACATACACATACACACACACATGCACACATACATGGGGCAGATTAGCAGAGTCATTAGAGTATTGGAAAAATAATTTGTGGCATTTGTTCTGAGTTCAAATTCTGCTGTGATCATCTTTGCCTTCCAACCATTTGGGGGTTAATCCTTTAAATTTATTCTCGCAATGATGTTAAATATTTACCAAAGATAAAAAAAAAATAGAATTGGTATTTTCTGCAAACCACATTGCCTCAATAAACTATATGCAATCATGGTTGTGTGGTATGGAGCTTGCTTTCCAACCATATGGTTCCAGGTTCAGTCCCACAGCATGGCACTTTGGGCAAATGTTTTCTACTATAGCCTCAGACTGACCAAAGCTTTGTGAGTGGATTTGGTAGAAACTGAAAGAAGCCCATTGTATATATATATGTATACATTTATCTATACATATTCACAGGAGAGGCTGTGTGGTAAGTAGCGTGTTTACCAACCACATGGTTCCGGGTTCAGTCTCACTGCGTGGCTCCTTGGGCAAGTGTCTTCTACTATAGCCTCGGGCCGACCAAAGCCTTGTGAGTGGATTTGGTGGACGGAAACTGAAAGAAGCCCGTCGTATATATATGTATATATTTGTGTGTGCGTGCTTGTGTGTCTGTGTTTACATCCCCGTAACTTAGCAGTTCGGCAAAACAGACCAATAGAATAAGTACTAGGCTTACAAAGAATAAGTCCTGGGGTCAATTTGCTCGACTAAAGGCGGTGCTCCAGCATGGCCACAGTCAAATGACTGAAACAAGTAAAAGAGTAAAAAGAGAGTTATGTGTACGTGTCATTCTGCCTGTGTTTGTCCCCCACCATCACTTGACAACCGATGTTGGTGTGTTTATGTCCCCTTAACTTAGCGGTTCAGCAAAATAGACTGATAGAATTAAAAAACCCTTTAAGGTGGTGCTCCATCATGACCACAGTCAAATGACTTAAGAATAAAAGCCCAGAATATCACTAAATGTAGCTTCAAACATGGCATTTCCCAAAACCTAGATTGGTTTATAAAACTGCTTTCTGCAGTTAAAGGTAATGAAATTTTGAATAGCTATATCTGATTTCCACTGTAAAAGGGTTATGAAATAAGTACCCGTCAAGTAGTAATGGGGATCAATAGTATTGACCAAGCCCTTCCTCTAACAATTGCTAACTTAGGGCCTAAATTAGAAACCGTCCTTATACATATTGCAATGTTCAATGTGTTACAGCCTGAATCATTGAACTTTACAGAACTCACAATAAAACTGATATCCTATTTATATATATATATAAATACATATACATACTGTGTTCTTTCTCGGAGGTACTTGTAGCCAGCTACACTACATTTATACATAAGATCAGTGTTCTTGCTGTCACTTCTGTCAACAAATCATTCACTCACTGTGCTCCTTCAAAGACATGAAAAAAGAGATCCCTTACTTGAGAAACAGGTAAGGGTTAGTGGCAGGAAGACCATCTGGCTGTAGAACAATACCTCAAGGATATATTCATGTAACCCCATCCTAGCAATGTAAAAGTGGATGCTCATTTTTTAAGGCGGTAAAGTCTGATTTGGTTGCTATTTCTGGTAAATCATGCAATCCCATAGTGGCACACACTTATTATCTAGAACAGTTGATAAAAGACCTGTCCTTTTAGGCTCCATCCATCATGTTATTCTTTTGGTATAACCAACAGACAAAGAAGAAAAGAGTGCTTGAGAAAGGCAAATGGACTTACCCTACAATCTGACCTCTCATCATGTAGCTGTGCCAGACCAAAAACATTTTCAGAAGATGACCACAACCTTTGGCCTGAAAGTAATGCAGGAACGTTTGTTTGTTATGTGACCATATTTCTCATAAAATATTGGTTACAAATTTTGGCACAAGGCCAGTAATTTCAGGTGTGTGGAGTAAGTTAATTATATCAACCCCTGTCTTCAACTGATACTTATTTTATCAACCCCAAAAGAGATGAAAGGTACAGAACAGAAAGACAAGCAAAATGTCGTTAAGCATTTTGCCTAGAGTGCTCGCGATTCTTCCATCTTATAAATTGATAGTTTGATTTTTGAAGAATGGTGAAACTCAGCTCTTTGTCTCTTTTCTTCACCTTCTTCATTATTTTTTTAAGGTGGACATCATTGTTGTTTTGTAAAACTTATTTCTCCTTGCCTTTTTGTTTGTTTCGTGTTGACCTTTCAGTTTTTTTAAAAAATTTTCTTTTATTCTTTCTTTTTTTTTTTTTAGATTTTGCATTTTATTCAACAATTAGTACACTTTCCTCAGCAACCATTATTTCTTCATCATCACACACTGATGAAGTACCAATGGTTACCACTGTTAAAGGACATGTTATTTACTCACTTGTTTCTAAACTTGCTCTGGAAACAAGGGTTTGTTACTTCTGTTGGTGTCCCAGCTGGTTTCCATGGTTTTCCTTCCCCATTTTCTAGCCTGGTCACTCTAGTTCTTCAAGACAAAAAGCTTTAGGGTGGTTCATACTTCAACAAATGCAGCAATTAGGCTTTGCCCTTTGCCCTTTGTCTTGATGCCCTTTGCCCTTTGTCTTGATGCCCTCAACTGGGCACAGTTTTAATAAGGCTTTGTGGCCTTCAGAGGTCATCAAGACCAGCAAACCCATTCCAACACACCCTGGCCTCATGATGTTATTTCTAGTTAGCTCTGCTTTAACCACTCAAGCATATTGGTTTCAAATTTTGACACAAGGCCAACAAGTTTGGTGGGAGGGGCTAAGTCAATGACATCAACCTCAGTGCTCAGTTGGTTCTTACTTTATCCACTCCAAAAGAATGAAAGACAAAGTCAACCTCAGCAGAATTTGAACTCAGAACATAAAGATGGACAAAATGCTGCTAAGCGTTTTGCCCAGTATGCCAACAATTTTACCAACTCGCCGGCCAAACCACTCACCCATATTGCAATACAAAATGGAAGACTAGACACAGATCTATATCACTTCTTCATATCATGAACTGGGAAATAAATAGATAGGTGAAGGTATGTGTATCAATTTCAGCCTGTATTGTGGCTGAGTCTTCATTTTTGAAAATACACATATAGCAGATAGTGCCATGACTTTTCTTCCTTTCTCAATTGAGAAAATTTCTTCTGAGATGTCCCAAATTGCTTGTTGCAATTTTTGTTCTGGAGGTAGATTCTGTCAAGTACCATCTTTTCTAACGCATAAATATTTTTTTTTCTTTGCTCTCTTTTGGGTTAAACCCATTGGCAAAGAAACACTGTTTAGTCTTCCAAAATTCTCCCAACTACTTTTTTTTTCTTGGAACTGTGTTAAGTATAAAAACTTTATTTGTTCTGTTTGTGTTAGCTTTAACATAACCACTATGAGAACAATTTAAGATGCCTGACTCCAAGCAAATGTTGCCACTGTTATTGTTGCTGCTATTATCATTATCATTAAAACTATCTTTATTTACCACAAGAGAAACAGATTTGGAGACAGACATTTAGAGGACAAATTGGTGGTGGTGGTGGCAGTAGTGATGGCAGCAGCAGCAGTGCCCTTCTCCAGCTGTGCTATTTGACCTTCAAGCACAGGCTGAGAGTGGATCAATTTGTGCGGCTCATTCTGACCACATACTCCTGCCTTTTGAGCAAACTTACAAGAGAGTAGCACATTCCTCTTCATATAATGGTTTCAAATCCATGGGGATGAAAGGCAAAATTGACCACAGTGGGATTTGATACCAGAAAGTAAAGAGCTGTAAAAAATTTTGCAGAGATTATTTCTGATGTTCTAACAATTTTGCCAGCTCACTTCCTTTCCTCTTCAAATATTAGTTTCTAATATTATCAGAAATGTTTATGGCCAAGACTTATGGTGATTTGTTCTGCTTGAGAAGACATGTCAAGCTATCAGAGTCGTTGTTGTCATTATTGTCGTCATCATTGTCATCATCATCATCGTTGTTGTCATCGTCGTCATCATCATCATTTCAATGTCCATTTTGTCATGCTCACATAGGTCAGACAGAATTCACTAAAGCAGATCTTCTACAACCAGATGACCTTCCTGTCACCAATCCTCACCTGCTTCCAACTAACATAATGTTTCCCTGTGGATGAACATATTTTCATGGAAGATTGGAAATGAAGGATATCACTTGTATGATAGGGATTCTCATTTACAATTATTATATAATGTCACGTCAAGGAGACCCATACACAGATACACACACATACATACATGCATATATACACACTCACATATATATATGTATATATATATATATATATATATATATATATATGA
>NC_068991.1:28422859-28423541 GCF_001194135.2 Octopus bimaculoides
ATAAGGAGTGCATTGTGTTTCATAAATAATATTTCAAGGGTTTAACATAACAAAAAGAAAAATTTAACGACAACATAACAATCAGAAAATTTGACAAAAAAAAACAAACAATGGTTTTGTCAAATTTTCCATTTGTTATGTTTTCGTTAAATTTTTCCATTTGTTCTGTTAAATCCTTGAAATATATATATATATATCCACACACACACTATATATCATCATCATCATCATCATTGTTTAACGTCCGCTTTCCATGCTAGCATGGGTTGGACGATTTGACTGAGGACTGGTGAGCCAGATGACTACACCAGGCTCCAATCTGATCTGGCAGAGTTTCTACAGCTGGATGCCCTTCCTAACGCCAACCACTCCGAGAGTGTAGTGGGTGCTTTTACTTGCCACCAGCACAAGGGCCATGAGAGAGCTTTCTCGATTATCCGGCAATTATTTAATATTGATGGTTTGGTTGGAATCATTCAGTTTTTCCGGTATATCATCATCATCATCATCATCATCGTTTAACGTCCGCTTTCCATGCTAGCATGGGTTGGACGATTTGACTGAGGACTGGTGAAACCGGATGGCAACACCAGGCTCCAGTCTGATTTGGCAGAGTTTCTACAGCTGGATGCCCTTCCTAACGCCAACTACTCAGAGAGTGTAGTGGGTGCTTTTACGTGTC
>NC_068991.1:28423817-28428600 GCF_001194135.2 Octopus bimaculoides
GCTTGCCGGGTCTTCTCACGCACAGCACATTTCCAAAGGTCTCGGTCAGTAGTCATCGCCTCGGTGAGGCCCAATGTACGAAGGTCTTGCCTCACCACCTCAGCCCAGGTCTTCCTGGGCCTACCTCTTCCACGGGTTCCCTCAACTGTTAGGGTGTGGCACTTTTTCACGCAGCTATCCTCCTCCATTCTCACCACATGTCCATACCAGCGCAATCGTCTCTCTTGCACGCCACAACTGATGCTTCTAATGTTCAGCTTTTCTCTCAAGATATATATATAGTGAGTTCAAACAAGAAAAACGGCAAAAAAAGCAACAAAAAACAACAATGCGAGGACTTGATACAGATATTGTGTTACTGGACGCTGAGGAAAGGAATAGTTATATATATATACTAGCTGACGTACCCGGTAATTCCCAGAAAAGCAGGGCTTATCCCTTGGTTCCATTCTCATAATTGTTTCACTAATCCAGTAACAACAATACAAAGTATGTAGCCCTTAAAATGGTTTTTGTGCATTTATAGAGAATACCAAACTGTCTTACACATGATCTTGTTTTCAGGAATTCCCAATAAGTTATGAATACCCAAATTGTGAAGTCAGTTGTGTAATAACATGAAATTAATTACCCGATAGTAAGAATTCAAATAAAGTAGCCCCGAAAAAGGCTTTAATACGTTTCCAGAGTATATAGAACTTAGGCGAAAATACTAATAAGGTATGTATACTAAAATAATGAAGCATGTTACATAATAACAGGTTAATCAGATATGAGATAATAACAATTCAAAGTAAATAACTCTGAAAAAAGCTTTTGTGCGTTTGCAGAGGATATTACCCTCAGCAGTGCTAGTGTTGGTATATTCATGAATAAGTCACTAACTGAAATAAGTGGATCTGTTGTTTACGAAAATACTATTTACTTGTTTAAGCATTGTACTGGATAAAATGTGAAAATAACTGAAATAGTTCAAATACTAAGAAATAAACATTCTCAATTTGATTTATACTAAATAATTTACGAAGATGAATGGGTTATTTCCCTTGGATGTTTAAAAATAATATATTAGTTATATGTAGTAGATATAAGAATCCCTTCCAGGGGCCCAATTATCAATTTTTTTTTTCAATAATCTAAGTATGTCACTAGTTTTCCAAACATGAGTTCTACTCATGTGTCAAGTTTAATCAAAATCAATAAAATGATGTAGGAGGAGTTAGATAACAACTCCACAAACAAACACACCCGCAGACAGAATTTTCCACATATGTAGTAGATATTGCTTAGGCATTGTGAGACTAATAACCTGGTGTAGAACTCTACATACATATGCTTCAGAATGAAGTGTTAGACAAGTATAGAATGGTACTAAGAAAATGAGACGACAAAGGAAAAAACAATTATGTTATGAACTTCATTTACTTATAGTTGTTTGTATGAGATGCAGTGGACTGAGTACCTGAATAACACTTTATAGCTTCATTGGAGCCTCAAGTATGAAGTACAATTTACTTAGGGAAAAAATTACATTTGAGCATATAAGTATGTATAACAGGCTTCTTTTAGTTTTCATCTACCAAATCCACTCACAAGGCTTTGGTTGGCCCAGGGTTATATTAGAAGGCACTTGCCCAAGGTACCGTTCAGTGAGACTGAACCTAAAATCATGTGATTGGGAAGCAAACTTCTTAACTACACTAACATGCCTGCACACTAAACATTTCACATCCTGCAAAGCATGTTCATCTCATTTCTTGCTGGTCTTCATTCATCCCCTGCATCTCTGCATCTAATACCCATGTTTCACTTGCATAAAATGCTGCATTTCCAACATAAGCATCATGCAATGTATCCTTCACACGGTGAGAAAACTTTGTTGTTACCAGCAGAGATAATAACTGCTTAAACTCCACAATTCTTTTCTTACTCCAAGTATACTTTCAGAGAACTCCCCACTTGTACTATTTTTATCAACTGATACTGGAAGCTATCAAAAACTTCTACACAATTCTCTGAACATTTGAAAGAATTTATTTCATGGGTACTCATACTATTAACTATTCCTGTGTATTTGCTTTATATATGAAATTCTTTGTATTCTCATCTATTTGACCCAGAAGTAATGCAGAGAATATTGCTTACAATAAAAAGATGTTTCTGGTAATTTTTCTTCAAGAACTTATCATATTCCTTCATTTTACAGATGTGGCTACAGTAGTATGTGGAGCTCAAAATGAACCAATATGGAAATTAACTTACCAATCTTTAAGAAACCAAAGATAGAAGACAATGGGGAATCAATTTCCAGCAGTGAAACAACTGTGCCAGACCAGACCAAGAAATATGTGACCCAAGTATTCCTAAGTAAGCTTGTTGTCATTATTGTAGTGTGAAGATGTGTGACTGAGTGGTTAGAGTGTTTGGTTCACAATCATGATGTGGTTCAATTGCTGGTTTAGACAGTGTGCCCTTGAACGAGGCATTTTATTTCACATTGATTGATCCAGTATATTCTCTCCCCATCCAGTTGCAAAATCTTCAGTATCTATTGAACTGAGGGTAGGAGATCCAAGAGCATGCCTGTGTGCTAGCAATTACATGAGCACCTAAAATAGTTAGAAAAAGCATGGTAGTACATTAGCACCAGGACATACCCTCTTGTGAGTAATGACTGGCTGGACCTTCTTCTTCTTTTTCTTGTTGTTGTTGTTGTTGTTGTTGTTGTTGTTGTTGTTAGTAGTAGTAGTAGTAGTAACAGCAGCAGCAGTTGTTGTTGTTGATTAGATGATGAATCAGTAGAAATAGCAGAAAACTGGATTACATATACAATATTTAGTTTCTTCTTTCCCTCTCAATTTCAATTCTAAATCTTTCTGGGCCAGCTTAGCTTCTTTTATGTGTTCAAAGCCACTGAAATAAGTGCCTGTTATATACTGAGGTCTATACAATCGACAACACCTATTGCCAACAGATTTGTGACATTGATATAGTCCTTACAAAAATATAGAAAATTAATTATTGTTGTTGTTGTTGTTGGGGATGCTGAAGATGGTGAAACTGATGAAGTCTAATAGACTGAAACATATTGTCCATGGTTGTCCCCCAACCCTTGACTACTAACAAAGATCAAACATTCTTCATCATCATCATCATCATTTAACGTCCATTGTCTGTGCTGGCATGGATTGGATGGTTTGACCAGAGGTGGCAAGCTGGAGAGCTGCACCAGGTTCCAGTTTGATTAGGCATGATTTTCACAGCTGAATGCCCTTCCTAATGCCAGCCACTTTACAGTATGTGCTGGGTGCTTTTATGCGGCAGCAGCACAAGTGTATTTTATGTGACATCAGTACAGGATGCTTGCAGATCACTCCTCTTCACCAGGAGGAGCGGCCTTAACACTTATGCTGTGGAGTATGGGTATTCTTGAGTACAGCAAGGCACCTAGTATCTCAGTCCTTTGTCCGATATCTTCTTGGATTTCCCTCTTCCACATGTTCCATCTACTTTGATAGAATGGCTCTTCTTTATGGAGCTGTTGGCATCCATCTGCATCACATGACCAAACCAGCACAGTCTTCTCTCTCAATATACTAACACTCTGTCGAACATGTACACATCCGGTGGAGCATACAGCCTTATTCCTTTTTATAAACCTTCTTTAAACATTCCTTCTTAAACATGTAAATTAACTGAGAGAATAATTCATTTTTTTGAAATTATCTCCCCTTTACTTTGAGTGTCACTAACAATGGCTTTCTTCTATTAAGAGGGGATTTTCAATAAATAAATAATTCTTTTTTTTTTACATACATCATTCAGTACATCACCCTTTAATTTATTTATTGAACTTCTTGTCATTGACCCAATGCCACATTTTTATTTTATAATCATTTAAATTAACACTGCCCAAAATTATTCCTAATTCTTTTCTTTTCTTTTTTTCTGTCCATAAAAATCATTGGGAACTGATCAAAGCAGACTTGAGTACACTAAACTATGCTAATAAGGTACAATTATACAAATATATATATATATAGTTGTCCACCTTGCAAACATATATACCTTTCCCTTAACCTTATGCACTTTGGGAGATAAATTCTTCACTTGAAATTATTTCCCCTTTGTATTGAACTCTCTAACAATTACAGCTAGGTATGTTTGTTTTATGTCTCCAATTACGAAAAAAACTTCAATTAAAAGTTATTTTTGCAAGCAACATTTAGTACATCACCCTCCTAAGTTATTCCCCTACCTAAATATTTCAGTTTCCCTTATCAGATACTTTAGTTTCTTGTTTCACAGTTCTGGTTTCAAATCTCACTAGAATCCCCTTTCCTTCTGCTTTAAAACATATAAGACTATTAGCAATAGTAAATAATTAATCAACTTTATCTCACTCTTTCTCTCTTTGAAATTATGAAAGATTACAGAGCTTAACAAAGTAAACCATTATTGTTGTTGTTGCTCTTGAAGGTTTCTGCCTACTATTTGGGTGCTGAACTCCCAATCATGTGCTTGTGAGTTCAATTCCTGATGCATTGTTTCCTTAAGTAAGACACTTCACTTCATACTGGTCCAGTTTACTTGGCAATAACGAATGCCAGTCAAATGCCAGTTCAGTCTTCTCTCCCTCCCACTGTCACATCCCTTGTAATATTTGTTCCAACAATGTGCTATACTATAGCCTCAGGCTGACCAAAGCCTTGTGGGTGGATTTGGTAGACGGAAACTGAAAGAAGTTCATCGTATATATTTATGTATATATATATATATATAT
>NC_068991.1:28428905-28433279 GCF_001194135.2 Octopus bimaculoides
TATATATATATATATATATATATATATATATATATATATATGACAGGTTTCTTTCAGCTTCCATCTTCCTGATCTTCTCTCAAGAGTTTGGTTGATTTAGAATCATTGTAGTAGAGGATATTTGCTCAAGATTCCATGCTGTGAGACTGAATCCAAGATTACATGGTTGGGAAGCAAACTTCTTAGCCATACAGTAATGGCCACACATGTCATCATCATTATCATCATTTAACGTCTGGTTTAACTGAGGTCTGGTAAGCCAGCGGCTGCACTAGGCTCCAATCGGATCTGGCAATGTTTCTACAGCTGGATGCCTTTTCTAATACCAACCACTTCAAGAGTGTAGTGGGTGCTTTTTACATGCCACTGGTGCAGGAGCCAGTTAAGTGGGCTTGGCATCGATCACGTTCAGGTACTGCTTTTTACGTGCCACCGGGACAGGGACCAGTCAGCAGGTACTGGCATCGGCCACGTTCGGGTGGTGCTTTTTATGTGCCACCGGCATGGGAGCCAGTTAGGGGATGATTTTATCATTTGCACAGTGTTACACCAGGGGTTTGGTAGAATCATTAGAGTATCAGACAACATGCCTAGAGATATTTTCTCCTGACACTTTGGATTCTGAATACAAATCCCACAGATCAACTTTGCTTTTCATCTTTTTGGGAGGTGGCGGGGATGGGCAATAGAATATAGTACCAGTTAAATACTGTTGTTAAAGTAATCAACTAATCTTCTTCATCATTTAAGGGCTGCCTTCCACGCTGGCATGGGTTGGACAGTTCAACAGAAGCTGGCAAGCCAGCGGACTGCACCAAGCTCCACTGTCTGTTTTGACATGGTTTTTATGACTGATGCTTTTCCTAGCAGCATTTCGTCTGTCTTTACATTCAAATTCCACCGAGGTTGACTTTGCCGGTCATCCTTTAGGGGTCAATAAAATAAGTACCAGTTGAGTACTGGGTTCGATGTAATTGACTTACCCCCCACCTCAAATTCAGGCCTTGTGCCTATAACAGGAAGGCTTATTATTATTATTATTATTATTATTATTATTATTATTATTATTAGGAGTAGGAGTAGTAGTAGTAGTTGTTTCTAAAAACATCAACCATATTTTGTTTTTGTCTTGTAGTTCCCCCAGTAAGCCAGTATAAACCACACAAAAGTCGGCGAACACGATTAAAATACAGCCTGGGACCTGACCGTTCTACATCTGGTTCTTGTGGCAGTGGCATCACACAGTCTGCATTTGTTGGTAAGTTGAGGAGCACCTTTACATTTTACTGTTTTATATATATAATCTCGTTCTTTGACAGTGGCATCACACAGTCTGCATATATGTGTATATGCATATGTGTATATTTTCACACCTTCACACCTACATACACACATGCATACGTTAAGATCACCAGCATTCTCTCACATACACGCACCTTCTCAACTTGGGTTCACCACTTCTTTGTTATCTCCCCTTTTTCTTAGCTCTCCTGTGTGATCCTTCTGTCCGGCATTCGCCATGATAGATCGCTGACCACTACATTTATATTTTTTTCTCCTTGTTTTTTTCGGTGTTCCTTTCAGTTGAAGAGTGTAGGCGCGAAACGTTAAAGACTTTCTCTATTCCTGAGCATTATACTAATACATCCATTTGTTGTTTACACCACCTATCTTTGTCTGTTGTTTTTTTCGTAAATTCTCCCATATATATATATATATATGTGTGTGTGTGTGTATCATATATGTATATGTATATATACATATGTATGTATTTTGTGGTATATATATTATATAAATATGTGCTGTTACACACATACACACACACACTTACATACACATACACACAAATACTCACACATTTACATTGACATATAACTGCAGATATTACTGGTACGCAGTGGACTGGAATGGCATAGGAAGTAATAAAATGATAAATTACACAAATATCTCTGCAACTATTGATAATAATTTATTGTTATTACTCATCCATGTTCCATTAACTTACAAGTTTCTAGTCAATTTTCTGTGTATTTTTTGCCAAATGTTTTGTTTTTCTTTTGCTTCTTCTGACAGGAAAAACCGATAATTGTGAGAAGGAATCAAAAAAGTCACAGAATGATGGAACAATATCTGTAAGTAATAAATTAATATACATACTTAAAACTGCCTTGGATTAAAATTACAATGTGTATAATGTGTATTGTGTTTTGAACAAAAAGAATAGCACTAACTGTAATGTTTTGTCTCATACAAACTTCTTAAAGAGATTTGTATGATGAAAAAAAGTATTCTTAGTAATTTCAATACTTTTCTTCATCCTGACATTGTGTAAAACAGTGATTCCCACTGATGGGGCATACACTCACCAGTGAAGTTTGGGATCTAAAATTTCTTTTCTTTTACTTTTTAGTGGGACATGGTATTGTGAAAATCTTTTTTTGTTAATCAATAATGTACATTTTTTTGTACACACTCACTGGCACTCCATTGGTTACGATGACAAGAGTTCCAGTTGATTTGATCAACAGAATGGCCTGCTCATGAAATTGACATACAAGTGACTGAGCAATCCACAGACATGTGTACCCTTAATGTAGTTCTCAGGGAGATTCAGTATGACACAGAATGTGACAAAGTTGGCCCTCTGAAATACAAGTACTCTCCTTTTAGCCAGCTTAGTAAACTGGGGCAACATGAAATAAAGTGTCTTGCTCAAGGATGCAACACACTGCCAGAAATTGAACTCACAACCTTACAATCATGAGCCAAATACCCAGACCACTAAGCCACATGCCTTCACATATTTTGTACTCAATAAGAGTTACTGGTAGAGTATTTTGTATTAAATAATTGTGATAAAATATTTAAAATAAAGTTGTTTTTTTTTGTTTTCCAATTACTGGTGGGGCATATATTTTTCTGGAAAGTTGTAGTGAGGCCTGTAGGGAAATAGGTTAGGAAACACTGGTGTACAAGTTGCAAACAAATGTTACCATCATATGTGCAATATCATTTGTTGCAATCTTCCTTGAAACCATGTCCAGCCATTGTGCTTTTTGTGTATGGAGAACCTGTGGAAATAATATTACGTTATTTAAAAGCAGTTGAGGGTTGTGGACAGAAAGATCATCTGACTACAGAAAATTTGCTTCAGTGATTTCTTAGGTACATAGCCTCACATTTGATGAGAGAGAGATACAGTTAATAATATCAACCCCAGTATTTGACCAACGCTATATTTTATTGACCCTGGAAAGATGAAAGGTGAAGTCGATTTTTGTGGAATTTGAACTCAGAACATGAAGCACTGTAACTAAATACTAGGTATTTTGTCTGATGCTTTAATGATTCTGCTAATCTGCCATCTTTTATTCCACTGTAATATTATGGCTTTTACTTTCTTTTTATTGGTTAGTCAGAAGTAAGAATAGTACACTTGATCTTTTTTTAGGGCCTCCAAGATTGGTGGGAGCAGGGTGGGAGTCATATGTCCTCAAACTGAAGACTTGGTTCAAATACTTGCAGCAAAATGGACTCTGCTAAAGGCATCCAAATTTGCTAGGTGGTAGGGTTAAATGCGACAAATAATTAAGTCTACTGCCTAAATAGGCCGCAGCAAGATTTGTACTCAAAATTCAAAGAACTGGAACAAATACCACAAACCATCTTATCCAAGGCACTAACACTTCCATCAGTCCACAGTCATAAACTAGTATTTTATTTACTGAATCAAAAAGAATGAAAGGCAATGTTGAACTTGGATTGTAAAGGGACATAACTAAATATTACATGGTTTTAGATGCAGGCATGGCTGTGTGGTCAAGTTGTTTTGCTTTTCAACATCATGGTCTTGGTGTCAGTCCCACTGTGTGCCATCTTGGTCGAGTGTCCACTACTGCCCCAGATTGACTAATGCCTTGCAAGTGGTTATGGTAAATGGAAACTGAAAGAAGCCCATCGTGTGTGTGTGTGTGTGTACATGTATATATATAAAATCATAAATGACAGAAATAGTTTGACGAAATTTTATGTAACAATAAAATAATCTTAATATATAAAGCTGAATTTGTGTGTCTGTGTGAAGCCTTTTTAAAAGTGTATAAAAATCCACATTTTCCACTTTTTCATAAAAATTTTCTATGCATATATTATTTATTATGTAGATTCCGAATATACAAAAATTTTCGGTGAAAGTGTTTTGGGAGGTGGGTGGAGGATAATTTTCGGAAATTCCACTTAAATTCCTCTTAACTTCCAGGAAAATGAATATTTTTTCGTGAAATTTTCTACAAATATACCTTGATGTATGTACATTTCAAGCATGTATGAATTTTGAAGGAAACAACTGCAGGTTATTTTTGAGAAGTGTTCCCC
>NC_068991.1:28433712-28445094 GCF_001194135.2 Octopus bimaculoides
GTTAATCTGAAAAATTACAGATATGTGAAAAGTACCGACCTTGATATCTATTATAACTTTTGTTGTTCTGTTTAATATATACATAGATTATGCCTCCAAAGAAGAGAGTTTGCTGGGGAAAGACAGCAACAGGTTTAAAATGACAGCAACAGACTGCAGCAATTCACCACATTCCAGAAGCTACTTTGAACATAATGCAAAATGGTGCATCAACATCTTCTGCCCAATCTGATAGAATTCTGGCAAAACTGTGTAGCAACAGATCGCCAGCAATTGCTTCATCACAAATTGCCAGCCTAGCTCCTGCTAAAAGGGATTACCCTGTTATGTATAATCAGGGCAGCGTAAAAAGTTGTTTTGCACAAGCATTTCTATAGCCAATTAGACGGATGAAATTTACGTACGCTTAATAATTTTACGCAAAACAGCCTTCAGACTTTCCCTATTAATTTCATCGTCTTTTGAATTATGAACATATTTACATCATAAGGGTTTTTTTGTTGTAAGGCTTTCTTTTTTAGTTGATTTTCACCTAGCAAGACTTATCGTAGATGGCGTTATAAGTCACACTCGGACAAGGTCGGGTTATACTGCTAGTTCTAATATAAAACAATTGCAGTGTGGAAGGTGTTTTTAAGCCATTTAAAAACACACAAAAACCGTTAGATTCACTTCACAATTTAAATTTATTTTGCCAAAATATTTTCATCAACTTGAAACCGCAACGTAACCACTGACAAAATTCCAATGCAGCACGGAATTTTGTCAGTAATCAGGACGCTGTCTCAAGGTGATGAAAATATTTTGGCAAATTTAAATGTTGAAGTGAATCTAACGGTTTTTGTGCGTTTTTAAATGGCTTATAAACACCTTCCACACTGCAATTGTTTTCGTTTCAGTACACGATCTCAAATCAGGTCACTTGCTATGCAAGTACATCTCCGTACATGTCATTCATCATCATTACCGTCATCATTTAATGTCAGTTTTCGTAGCAAGGCCAGTGGTTGCACCAGGCCCCATTGTCTATTCTGGCATGGTTTCTATGGTTTGATGCCCTTCTTAGCGCCAACTGCTCCATAGAGTGTACTGAGTGCTTTTAGCATGACACTTGCACAAGTGCTTTTTAAGTGGCACCAACACTGATATCAATTCTGCTGTGGTGGATGGGTCTTCTTGAGTACAGCAATGATCCAGATATATTGGTCCCTAGGCTCTGTGTCTTGAGATTGGCCTTCAAGATATATATATATATATCTTTGCATGTATTTATGTATGAGTATGCATGAGTGTGTGTGTATTTCCTTGTCTTTGCATTGGGTGTGAGTTGTAAACAAATGTGACCATCATATATGTGGTTGCAATCTTCCTTGAACTCATGTTCTGCCATCAAGCGTTTCATATCTGGAGAACCTGAAGAAATATTGTGTTATTTAAAACCAGAAACAGGTGAGGTTGGTGACAGGAAGAACATCTGGTTGTAGAAAGTCTGCTTCAATAAATTTTGTAAAACCCATGCAAGTATGGAAAAGTGGACGTTGAAATGATGGACATGCAATAACAATGATATGTCTGACAGTTGCGATTCTTTCTGCCCTCATTTACCATTATTATGATCTGTGACATATTACTGTTATTACTGTAGTTTCTAACACAGGTAGTGTTTTTTTACCTTTAATTAAGGAAAAAAAGGAAGAAGAGATTGTTGGAGGTTGGCAAGAGGCAAAGACATTATTCTGCTTAGCGAAGGCATCTGGGAAATATATAACTGCTGTCATTCGCAGAAAAACTAGTTTTACTGTGAGAAAAGCGCTGTTGAAGTGTTAAGTGAAATTTTGCAATCGAGGATCGAATCCACGCTATGCCTGCATGAAGCCACTACAAATACGTTGTGGAATAAAAAATTTATCTACTGTCATGGAAAAAGTGTAACTGTAAAAATGCAGAATTATTGGAGTAATGGGCATTCAAAAAAGTTTGTATGTATAGAAATGTATGAATGAAGACTTTAAGGTTTAAGATTCAAATTAAAGAAGTGCAGTAATAATAATGTTAAGCAGTTTAAAGCTGTGAGTAGTGAAATGCAGAATTAGGTCAGCTGATCGTGAGAATTAAATATTGATCGCTTTGCTAAAATCTGCATGTGGTATGGGTTATTTCCCTTGGGTTGTTTAAATAAAATATTAGTAATATGTAGTAGATAGAAGGATCCATTGGAAGGGCCCTATTATCAGTTTTTTTACAACAATCTAAGTATGTCCACGAAGTTTCCCGACATGAGTTCTACTCACATGTCAAATAAAGTATAAAAGTGATATTGTCTGCAAAAATTAGAAATAGGACATACAAAAAATCAATATTCAAAGTAATCGAACATAAGCAATGAAATGGGTTATTTCCCTTGAGTGTTTTAAAAAGTTAGTTTTTTTTTAGGTAGATATAAAGGTCCCTTCCAGGGGCCATATTATCGATTTTTTTTCAACAATTTAAGTATGTCATGAGGTTTCCAGACATGAGTTCTACTCACGTGTCAAATTTCATCAAAATTAATAAAACGATGTAGGAGGAGTTAGCTAACAACACCACAAACACACACACACACACACCAATTTCCACATATGTAGTAGATATGTGACAAGCTTCTTTCAGTTTCTGTTTACGAGATCCACTCATAAGGATTTAGTCAGCCTGAGCCTAGAGCAGAAGACACTTTCCCAAGGTGTCATGCAGTGGAAGTGAACCTGAAACCATGTGGTTGGGAAGTAAACTTCTTACCACACAGCCACTTGAGTGTCAGTATGGTCTTGCAGTTTTTATTCTGAATTTTTATATTATGTGTTCAAATGCCCTTGAGGTCAACAATGACCATTCCTTCCAGGGTTGATAAAATGAAGTAACTATCTATTTCTAGGGTTGATGGTATTGACAAGCACCCTTCTCAGATTTTCTGGACTTGTACCTAAGTAAGAAACAGTTGAAATCTCTTATGTAGTAGTATAGAAAAGATATGAGTACTTAGTGGTTAAAGTGTTGGACATTTCATTGTAAGATTGTTGTTTCAGTTCCAGGACTGGGCTATCTGTTGTGTTCTTGAGCAAAACACTTCATTTCATGTTGCTCCAGCCCACTCAGCTAGCAAAAATGAGTAATTCTGCAAGAGACTAGCATCCCATCCAGGGAGGAATGTATGTGCCACGGAGACTGGGAAACCAGCCTTATGACTCAGGCAGGCTCTTTATCCTTTTGTAAAGGTATTTGGCCTAGTGGTTTAGGCATTGCACTCACAATTGTCAGATCATGGTTTGATTCCCAGACCAGGCAGTGTGTTGTGTTCTTATGCAAAATGCTTCATTTCATGTTGCTCTAGTGCTGTGTAGGAACTGGTATGCCAAAGAATAGACCCAATGTTTCCTCTGTGTGTTATAAAAGGCGACTAAAAGAGGTTGAGTAGGATTTGCACTCTGACCTCACAAACCCTTCAGCAAACAGATCCATGGGGTAGAGGGTTGTTGCCTGAGTAGAGCAGAGGCATCATCCACCAGGAGTAGTAAGGAGTCACCAACAAATGGTGGATGATGTGGTCAGATGTGCAGAATAAATCTGAACTAATTATATAAAATTGTTTTGCTCTGAAACTAAAGCCATTTCTTTTTACTTCTATTGATAATGTCCTATAGAAAAGCATAAATGTCACACAATATCATTTGTGTTCTAAAATATTTCAGGTTTCAGTCTAAAATCAATTAAAAACTTTTGTTCACTCCCACTTCAGGACATTCTTCAACTTTTAATTTAGTTAGTATCATAGCAATAGTCTCCCTCTCTATGATCGTTATGACAGTAATTCTCTGTCTTTGGCCTTATTCTTCCTATTGTTAATGTAGCTCTGCTAAAGACAGTCCCAAGCCTGGCTGCAAAAGGAGTAGGGTAGTTTCCCTGCCAGTTCAGCCAGAACCAGGAAACTGAGCAAGAAATCGTAAGGATACTGACAGACTAACATCATCACCAAAGTCTTTCATCCAGTTGCACCCACAGCAGTGTATTGGTTGAAAGGACAGCTTCCCTCTCCAATTGCCAGCTGGGATTTAAGAAGATTGTTAATATACCAATATAATGTATCTGACATATGTTTTTCTCTCCTGTAATTCTAACAAAACTGTTTTGTTTTATTTGTTCTGTCACATGACTACTTTTAATCACCAATTTTAATGTTTCTCTGTTTTTAATTCAACAGGAAAATGAAGTTTCGCTCTCCAGTTCAATGTTTAGTTCTAAAGAGAAGTGCTATGAAAACTTGTCTAACCAGGGATATTTACCGATATCTGAAGGAGCATGCTCACTTTTATCAGAGAAGGAATCTGGGAATGAATCTGGATATAGTTCTCATAGCGCTGGCTATATAAAAGATTTGCCTATGGACAAAAGAATCGAAAATTTGTCCAATGCAAATGATCCTCTGGTTGACATAAACAGTGTCGAGAGCAAACAGAGTAATTTATCAGAGTCAAATAGTGGCCCTTCAGACAAGAGAATGCGATTTTTGCGAACTGCTAGTGCCCTGCAACGGTCAGGGCTGATGGATATAACAATGAAGACTGCTGATATCTTGAAACAGAATCGGATAGTGAACAAAGAAATAGAAAGATTACACCAGGACACACTCAAATTTTTACATAGTGTCATCAATAACCCTGAGAATAAAACCTTCCAAGACACAATTACAAGGAACTGCGACAAACATTCTTGAGTAAAGCATGTGTGTATTTCTGAATCTTTTCTATCAGACACTCATGTTAATTTTGTTTCCATATTTACTACAGACACAAAAATTAATTCACCATCATCATTATCACCATCATCATTATCACCGTCATCATTATCACTGTCATCATTATCATCTCTGTTACTAGTAATTAAATACTTCTCTACTATTCAGATTTTGTCAATTCATAAAAATTTTCATTTTATCATATATTTATATCAGTTTTCTTTCTCTCTTTTTTGTTTTTGTTTGACAAAGAAGGTTTGTTTGGAATATTGATTTTTTTTTGTTCTTTTCTTCATTCCATCAATCAGTATTTATTTTATTTTAGTTTTTACTGCTGTATATTATATATCATCTTATTTATTTCCTCTTTCCACCCTTTGTCTCATTCACCTCAATTCTCTCAAGCGTTAGATTAAGAGAGAATATTACTAGTCAAACTTTCTTTATTACAAATCATTGTTACTGATGAAAAGAATTCAATGAGAATGGGTTTGAAGTTCTAATATTTTAAGATTGCCATCTAGTGTCTGCCTCACTGACAAATTCAAGGAGATGGTTTACCTATTATATAGTTCACCTGTGCAAAATTCTACTATATTGCAATACTTCAATACAACCAATTTGTCATTCACAGTGGAATTATTAAAAAGACTTTCAGCTTTGTTCTCACTTATTAGAATGGAAATAATAAACAAATTATTTTCATTTTCAGAAAAGAAAAAAAAATTAAAAAGAAGACACAGGGGAAACAAAAATCCAATAGATGTGACATCTTAAAGTCGCTACTGCTTTAGGAGACATCTTAGAAGTGTGTTGGTCGTATTTTACACACAGCACTCAGTTTATATAAAACCACATATCCATATTTATTATGGTCGAGTTCCTTCTCTTCAATATTGTATTAATTAAATTTACTTCCTTCTCATCAAATGTGAATCAATCTTTTCTTTAGTTTCATTCAGTTTAACCATAAAGTAAGACTAGTCTCTCTGTGATTCCTGCAGTTTAATCTTCTCTGTACAAACCCAATAACAGAATATTTATGTAATAAATTAGATTCATGAATTGAGGTTTTTTTTTTTTAATGAGTTTCTCATTTGAATTTGTTTTTTTCTATTTTAATTCTAAAGTTGTTTCTTCAGATAGAAATAATATTGGTAAACTGTTGAAGAGGAAACTGCATTTATTAACCTATGAAGTGGCCATATTATTCACCTGTCATGCTTATGATAGATGCATTAAACTGTGTTACTCTCCTAAAATTTATAAGTTGTCATGGCAAACAAATTATCAAAATGTCAGCTTATTTTAGTGTCTAATAATATTTATGGACATGACAAAATATCCCACCATGTAAAGTATTTTTATCTATTTTCTTCTGCAAAAGTTGGACAGTACCACCAAAAATTCTGTTTCTTGATATTCCAGATTCCCATGGTGGATAGTCTTGCCAGCAAATATTTACAGACTGGCCATCTTAATTGTCAAATATTGTACATATCATTGAAAGAATACAAAATGGTACTTGGTTACATAAACCAACATTTTGAAAAGTCTATATTCCTAAAATATGGCACATAATGTTGCCGTCACTGATCTAAACATTATTTTTTGTTTAACGGTTTCAATTTCTAGTGATTAGTCAACTAAATATGTGACATATTTGTTGGTCATTCACCCGAAACTATGCACCAATAGCAACTGAAAACACTCACCATCTTATTTATATTAGCAACAGCATGGAGTAGTCATAGACAGGAGGGGAATATTTTTGCTTCAGGAGTAAAATGTTAGATATGTTTTATGTTGTACTTGTTGAAAAGCTGCTGTCTGTGAGTTGATATGAAGCATTATTGGATTTTAGAATTTAAAAGCTCTTGTAGTTGTTTTTGTTGTTGTTGTTGTTGTGTAAAGGCAAATGTAGTGCAGCAGTGAATTTAACTGTAAATTTCTTAATCCAGTTTCACTTCTCAGTCAGAACTATTTCACTTACTGCACTAATACCCATTGGCAAGGTATACACATCACTACTTCTTATTACTTCCCTTCAGCCATGACATCAAAGCTTCATCCTTACCAAGTCATCATCATCATCATCATCATTACCACCATCATCATCATCATTATAATAGTTGGGGAGTGGTAAAAATAGTAGATCAGTAAACCAAAAATACCTTGTGGTAATTAGTTGTACTCCTTCAAGTTCTCATTTTAAATCCCGCAATAGTTGACTTTGCCTTTGTTTGTTCCAGTGTTGATAAAGTGACAGTCATATATGGTGGGGGAAGGGGTGCAGTTATTCATAGATTATATATAACCCTAGCCTACTAAATTGCAGCCTTGTACCTGTGTAAGGAAATCATTATTATAAAATAACCATTGTTCAGTTTTCCAAAATGGACTCCGTTTTAATTCCCATTTGGAGCCATTTGTATTTATATTTTCAGTGACCACTAATAATGCCATTGGAAAATACATTTCTCTCTTCTTTAGAAACCCATGTCTATGTAAGGATATTGAACACTACTTTGTCACAGGTTTTTCTGCAATGAGTTCTACCATCTGGTTGCAGTTCCTAAAATGAGCTTTTTAGGAAATATTGAATACCACATATTCCCATTTTTTGTTATAACTAAATCACACCTATTTATTTCATAAATAATTGTATTCAACTTTAAATCTGTTTTCTGTTTTATTATTTCTGATTTGATCCAATATATCTACATGAAAATTTCATCATTCATTCCTTTTCTCAGGGACACTAAGTGATCTAAGAGAAATACCATGACTCCAAACTTGGAATTGAAAGCCCTATCTCCTGTCCAGTTCCCCAACACCACACCACTTATTCCCCACTATGCTCATTAACCTTTAGCATACTGTTGCTACATCATGTCGCTGTACGAGTTTTTTCCCCTCTCAATGCAACACGGTGCACTTGAGTTACAGGAGAGAAAAGTTGTATGGTAACATGATGCCCCTAAGTGTGCTAAAGGTTAATCATTAAATATTAGCAGCTCTAACTGATATTTCACTAGACAACACTCATTTACTAATTAACTTTCACACAAACTTTATAACTCGTGTATTCAGAAGAAAATATACAAGAGATACATTCTTGCCAATGAGATCAAATATCTGATTATTACAAAATCAATCAGATTGTAATGATATCCATTAGAGGAGATTATTCTTTATGTCTTCAGGAGACTAGGTGTAGATGATGTTCGTGCTTTTCCTCAAGGTTATTATTCATAGTATCAAAACTATCAGTGAAGTGACACAACCACAACCGAGAGTTAGGTACGTACATGATAAACCCATTTTACCAATATTTTATATACTGTTACTACATGGTACTTATAAAAATACCAGTGTTATTATTATAGTTGTTATTAAGTTACAACCCTTTATACCTTCAGTGCAAATCCTACTAAAATCAACTTAGTCTTTCATACTTCCAAGGTCATTAAAAAATGCCAATCAAGTGCTGTCGTCACTATATTTACCCTTAATCCTCTCAAAATCAAAGCCATGTGCCTGTCTAACTAACTATACACTCCCACTAAAGTGTGTCGACTTAGATCTATGTCAAAAAATTTTATTAATTGGATTTGGGCTGTAGTTGAGATAGAGTGATAAATTATCATGGCTAATTCTACATTTGGTGGGTTGGAGGAGCACCTACTGAACTGCCTCTCATATCAGGGTCAACATTGACTTTTATCTCTGCAAGTTAGTAAATTGAACATCAGTTATGAATTAAGGTTATGCAAAATGACTTTATCTCTTTCTTGCAAATCTGAGGCCTTGTGATTAACGTAGAAAATATTGTTGTTGACCCTTTAGCATTTAAACTGGCCATATCCAGCCCAAATATTCTGCTTGTTTTATGTTCAAACTGGCCAGATCTAGCTTCTCACATATACCCTACAGTGTCATTCTAAATATAAACAATCACCTCATCAAAATCTTGAAGCTCCAAAGAAACACATGATTAACTACAAACAATATAAATAAATAAGCATTACATTTGACAGAAATCTGAATGCTAAGGCAGTAGACTGGCAGAATTGTTTGCATATCAAACAAAGTGCTTTGTTGTGTTTAGTTAAGGTCCTTTATACAGTCTATCTTTAAATCATACCAAGATTGACTTTACCTTTCTTCCCTCCCAGGTCAATAAAATAAAGTACCAGTCAAGTACTGAGGTTGATGTAACAGGCTAACACCCTTCCCTCATATTTCTGGTCTTGTACCTGTATTAGAAATGTTAGCAATATCTATCAAAAATGACAAGCTAATAGAATTGTTAGAGCATTAGAATAAATGCCTTGCAGTATTTGTTCTTTCTATTTATATTCTGTGTTCAAATCCTGCTGTGGTTAGTTTTGCCTTTCATCCTTTTGGGGTCAATAAAAGAAAGTATCAAGTCAAGTTCTGGAGTTGATGTCATCAACTTCCCCATAATTGTTGACCTTGAACCTAAATCAGAAGCCATTATTATTATTATTATTATCATCATATAGGCAGCAAGTGATATGCTTAATGGTATTTCGTCTGTCCTTATGTTCTGAGTTCAAATTCTGCTGAGGTCAACTTTGCCTGTCATCCTTTCAGGGTTGATAAATTAAGTACCAGTGAAACACTAGGGTCGATGTAATTGACTATTCCCCGCCCACAAATTTCAGGCCTTGTACCTTTAGTAGAAAGGATTATTATTATTATTATTGTTGTTGTTGTTGATGTTGTGAGCTAGCAGAATCATTAGCACACTGGATAAAATGCTTCACAGCATTTCTTCTAGTTTTCAAATTCTGCCATGGTCAACTTTGTCTTTCATCTTTATGGAGTTGTTAAAATAAATACCAGTTGAACATTAAAGTCAATGTAATCGACTAGCCCTCTGCTCCAAAATTTCAGGCCCTGTGCCTATAGTAAAAAGTAGGACAAATTGTTGTTGCTGTTATCATTATTATTAAATGATTAATAGATTAGTAGAAACAGTAAACCGGGGATAAAATGCCTTGCAATGTTTAGTTACTATCGTTTACATTCTGAGTTCAGATACTGCAGAGGTTAATTTTCAATGCGAATAAAGTAAACATTTGAAAACTAGAGTTGCTATAATTGAACATATCCCACCCGCCTTTAAAATTGTGGCCTTGTGACTATGTTAGAAATCAATATTTTTTTTTAATGGAGAGGGCAATAGAGAAGATCAAGAATACAATGAATAAGTTACCTTGTAGTGTTCAGTCCTTTTCCTTTATGAAATGAGTTACAGTTTGAGTTCCAATCCAACCAGGTTAGACATTACTTTTTTTACCATATTTACATTAAAATATACTGTCCTTGTTTCCATTATTTTTTAAAATAATAAAGAATTTATTAAAATGACTTTGTCATTATATAACTGGTGTTTAGAATATAAATTTTGATGGAAGGTTTTAATTTAGATCACATTAAAACAGGGAATTTTATAATAGAACCAGGAGCAGTTACAAAAGACTTCTTATCAAAAATGTTAATACATAGTGTATCCCTTAAAACAGGCTTGTCAAAAAGTAACACTAGATACTTATTTCAGTTTTAAATACTAACCTTCATCAGTTTTATTAAGTTCTTGGGAATCCAAACTGTTGTGTAATCATCCATTTATGACTTTTTCTTCAATACTGTTTGCTTTTTTGCATTATTAAATTATAATAAATTGTAAAATAAAAATTAAACTTTATGCATTAAATTGGTTAAGTTAACTATATCCACCACCTCACCAAATTTGAGGCCATGTATCTGTTGTTAAATTAATTAGATTAACAATACAGTATCACCCTAAATAGAATTTCAAACCTTGTGCCAATATAGTAATAAGTGTTAGTTCTTAATTACTGATAATTAATATTTTTTTATGGTTCATGATAGTTTAGTTTGGAATTCAACAAAAGGCAGTTGATCTCACTTCATTGCCTTTGTTGTTTTTTTGTTTTTTTTGTAAGATTCATGATGTGTTGGCTGTGATATTGCAGTACTTTGGGAATGGTCATTTTCTCAATTACCAATTAAAACTCATACTGATTATAGTTAAAACAGATATTGTTGTTCTTTGGGGATGGTCATTTCTGCTAAATGTCAATTAAAATACACTCTAATTGTTGTTCACTTCTTAATTAATAATCAGTATATGTGTGTTAATGGGCAGAATGGCCTGTTTATATATAAGTATGTGTGTGTGTGTGTATGGGTATATATATCCATACATACATACACACACACGTGTGTGTGTAGTTGTAATAATGAAATCAAACCAAACTGATATTTTGAAATCATTTAATACATATGTTTCAGGTTTATGTAATAGAATAGGAACTGCATCCATTATGTTAACCTTCCTCGATTAAAACAATTACTCCACTTATATGGATACTCTTGCTTCTACTTATGCAGAAACTCTAACGATTTGGAGTAGTTTGTTACATTTGACTCAAGTTGAAAATTCTGTTATCGTGCACTGCTTCTTAGCTGTGAAATATGACAAATACACCTGAAATATATGTATGTGTGTATGTATGTATATATAAATATATATATATATATGTATATATAAATATATA
>NC_068991.1:28445194-28447952 GCF_001194135.2 Octopus bimaculoides
AAATGAAAATAAAAACTACACGTGGAAGAGATATGGTGTAAGTAAGAAGAAAAAAAAAGTGAAAATGCACATTGGATATCAAAAAAATAAAGGCTTTTTTATGAAAAGTAATGATAAATATATACAATTAGATTAACTGAGGTAGAATTAAGAGGAATAAAAGTCATTATTATAAACTGTTAAAGGGATTCAAAGTCATACCGGTTTCGTCAATTAATTTTCACTGGCTTTCAATGCGCACCAATTATCAAACAGTGTTGGGTCTACTAGTCCCTGACTAAAAAGATGTGTAAGGGAGGTAAGTAGTTCTGGATGTGGTGCAGTTAGGATAGATATAATACTGTAATAAGTATGGTGTATGGGATGTATGGGAGTTAGTGGTATTATTGGTAAAACTTAAAGCTTCTTGTAGATTGTCAGACCTATTCAAATATTGTGGTACTTAGTTATTATCATCCTTTATATTCCGAGTTCAAATGCTGTCAAAGACAACGTTGTCTTTGATAATTAGTACTGTAGGGTAATGATGTAACTTGCAATATTTAACTCCCAATCATTTACATTTTAAGTTCAAATCCATCTCATATCCATTCTGACTTTTATCCTTGCAGGGCTGATAAATGTAAGTATCAGACAAATACTAAGGTTAACTGAATAAATGTGTAGTATCC
This sequence comes from Octopus bimaculoides, assembly GCF_001194135.2. Lineage (NCBI taxonomy): Eukaryota > Metazoa > Mollusca > Cephalopoda > Octopoda > Octopodidae > Octopus > Octopus bimaculoides. The sequence continues at coordinate 28,445,866 of NC_068991.1, forward strand.
AAAATATAACAAAAAAAAAAAATCATAATCTGTCCAATTAATTATAAATTTAGGTTAAACCGTATAGAAATCTTTCCCAAATGATATTTGAATATGACGTTGACATTCAATAACAGACACCTTGCCTGCACTTTCTAGTAAACTAACTGAATGCATCAATGGTATTATTATTGTTGTTGTTGTTGTTGTTGTTACTGTTGTTTCATGGCTTTTGTTGTCAAACATATATATATATATATATATATATATATATATATATATTGGCTTCGTTAATTTACACACATGCACAATAGTAATCGGTAAATATGATCCAGAGATCCAAGTGTAGGAAGTTAGTAAGCTTCCGGCGAAATGGTAGCAGTCTGTATTTTACCTGTTCCTTTCCTTACTTTTTGGGGTATATATAAATATTTGTAGAGAGATTTGGTGATGTAAACAGAAAATAGAATTCAAAACATGAGTATATATACATTTTTTTAATTTTTTTTATAAGAACCAGCAGAAGTTACAGAGTGACCCAGGGACAGAGAATTTCATGCATTGTCACTTATGAAACTGGTTTTAAAATAGAGGGTCATATATTTATATACTGGTGATGACATTTCCCTGGATTGTTCTGGAACAAACTATAAAAGCAATTACTATGTCCTTCTATAATACATATTTTTCAGATACTTCACCTGTTACACCGTTCAATAAATAAATAAATAGATAATAAAAATTCTAAGATATTTATGCACAAATAACCGAGAGTGACAGTGAATATAAATGCAGTATGTACATGAATAGATGCACGTATGCATACATACATTCACACTCATGCACGCATGTTCATGGATTCACACATACACATGCATAGACATAAGTATAAATACAGGGTGTCCCAGAAATAATTATCTGTTGGGTCATCCCATAAATAATGCAGTTTTTTCAATTGCATGAACTAAAAGTCAGAGGAGGACGGGATAAACTACCTGCATCAACTTGCTATAAATGCAGGTAGTAATTTTACCTTGTCCTTATTCTGAGTGCAAGTTCTGAAGAGTGCAGTTCAATTTTAACAGTTATTTTTTCAAAGCTATAATGGAAGTGACAAAGAAGCACATTCAGCATATTTTGCTTTATGAGTTCAATAAAGGCAACAATGCAATGGAAAGTGTGAGGAATATTAATGCAGTATATGGGGACTGGTCAATAAGCTTAAGCCAATGTCAATGGTGCTTCCAGAAACTACAGCCTAGAAGACAAGCCTCGTCCTGGAAGATCTGTAGAGCTCAACAAGGATGTCCTGCAAACCCTGGTGGCACAAAATCCCATCGTAACTGTTGAGGAACTAGCAGAGGAGCTAGGATTTTGTCATTCGACCATTCATCAACACCTGCATGTCATTGGAAAAGTCAGCAAATTGGGTCAATGGATTCTACAAACTTTCTGAGTCTAATCGCATGCAGAGAGTGAATGTGTGCTCTTCTTTGCTGTCACATGTCACAAATGAAACTTTTTTGGACTGAACAGTGACTAGTGACAAGAAATGGGTTCTCTATAAAAATGTCAAGTGCTGAAGACAGTGGGTAGGGAAAGAAGAAACACCAGGACCCCAGGCCAAAGAAAGTCTTTACCCATGTAAGTTGTTATTTGGTGTGGAATATGGAAAGTTTAGTCTACTTTGAACTTTTAAATCCAAACCAAACAATAACAAAGATCTACTGCAAGCAGCTTGGGGAGATTAAGTCAGCGCTAGAAGGAAATAATCATCTTTGGCTTCAAGATGAAAGGTGTTCCATCAGGATAATGCTCAGCCACATACAGCAAGAATGACATTCCAAAGGCTGGAGCTGTTTGAATGGGAAACAATGCCCCACCCACCAAATTCACCAGACATTGCCCCATCTGATTATCATTTATTCCGCAGTCTTTATAACCATTTGGATAGAAAGAATATGAATTCTGTAGATGAGGTCAGAACAGTACTGGAGGAGTATTTTTTGTCACGGACAAGTGAACTTTGGAAGAGGTGCCTTGCAAGTCTACCAAATAGATGGAAAAGCATTGTAGAAAATGAAGGAGAGTATATTTTTGATAAAAAA
>NC_068991.1:28447964-28452723 GCF_001194135.2 Octopus bimaculoides
TTATGGGATGGCCCAATATTTCAATGAAACAGGGCAAATTTTTAAAAAACTGACAGAATTTTTATGTTTATTACTTAATTATAATACCAAAATAAATAGATTTATAAATCTTACATGAAAACTTTATTGAAAATTTGCAACATATTCTCCATCTGTATCCCTGCAAATTTCAAATCTATCCTTAGCATTGCAAAACACATTTTGAAGCATTTCAGGAGTTATTTCCAACACTGCAAACTGAATGCATTCTTCAAATTCAGCTTAACTATTGCTCCATCCTGGGCTGGCGGTAGAGAAAATGATTGCTGCCGAATTGAAAAAGAAAAATACCATCATGGACAGAAAACTGGGATCCAACAGGAATGAAAATAGAATTATTAAAAAAATTACAAAATTATAAACGAATTAAAATTTATATGCTTTGAACATATATTAAACATGGTAAACATACATAAAAGTGAGTTTTTAAAAGAAATGATTTTATTGAAGTAGATAAATTCTGGGATACCCTGTGTAAAACATAGAAACAAAAGAATGCATAGATTCTTTTCTACTCTAGGCACAAGGCCTGAAATTTTGGGGGATGGGTCCAGTCGATCAGATCAACCCCAGTATGCAACTGGTACTTAATCTATCAACCCCGTAAGGATGAAAGGCAAAGTTGACCTCGGCGGAATTTGAATTCAGAACGTAAAGACAGACTAAATACTGCTAAGCATTTCACCTGGCGTGCTAACGTTTCTGCCAGTTCACCACCTTAGAGATGCATAAATGTACATAGATATATACATATGCACACACACACACACACACACACACACACACACATACACATATACATACACAAGCATGAGTGTGAATACATGTGTGCATATGTATGTGTATTCATGTTTTTATTGAACAACATCATAAGCAAACCATTTTAAAAACATGCATTATAGCTGTGACATTGTTACTGTCTTTATAATTTGTTCCAGAACAATCTAGGGAACTACATTACCACTGATATATATAAATATATGATCCATGATTTGATACCAATTTTACTAGAGAAAATGGTCAAAACTTTCAGCTGCCCTTGAGTCTCTCTTTAACTATATATATATATATATATATATATATATATATATATACATATACACATCTATATACATACATGCATAGATACACACATATAAGGATACATATATATTTCTTTATACTTATATAAATATACTTATGTAAATATAGAAGTATAAAGAATTAAAATCAAAAATGCACTTGAAGTTTTAAGAAAATTTGTTTACTTTAACTTAACCAGTTTCACAATTTCATGTTTTTTTTAAATATGTGTAAAATGGAGATTTTGGAACTGTCTTAACAAAGGTGAGACAATTGTGGCAAAGTTCCACATTTTCCCATCTTACACTACTTGGGAAAATCATGAAATTGTTAAACTAAGTTAACGTAAATGAATCTTAAAGACTCCGAGTATATTTTCAACTCCATTTCATTTCATTTCATATATATATACATACAAACACACACACACACATATATATAAATAGATATATATATATACATGTGTATACACACACACACACACACACACACACACACACACACACACACATATATATATAGACAAAGAGAGGGAGAAAGGACAATTAAAGCCAAACTCCAATGTGTTGAATGGCCATTGGAGTTTGACTTTAACTGCTCTTTCTCCCTCTCTATGTCTTTATGTATATATATATATATATATAGAGAGAGAGAGAGAGAGAGAGAGAGAGAGAGAGAATGTTAAATTTTTTAAAAATTTGACTAGTTCTCTTTTTCTTCATAACAGTAGAATCCATTGGGACCACATCCCTTCCAGTTCACTCTGTAGAACTGTGGTTCAATAAATTTGAATTGAATTCTGCAAATCCAAACCTAGCTGTTCTCCATTCCTTCCCCAAATAATATCACAATATCCTCCCTCGCTTCCTATTTTTCTTATTGTAGAGTTCTCACCAATTTTGGTCACTGAACATGATGTTGCTATTGTTGATGATGATTACTGTTTACTTCACTTGCTATATGGAATATCTCTGACCAATGTGTTAGTTATTAATACTATAAAGCTTGTTGTGCTTCTCAGCTGGCTTTTTTTATTTTTGCAGTCTCAATTGTAATTTTGTAAAACATCTTTTTCCATTCTATTTTTATTTCTAATAAAAGATATTTCCTGTCAAATTCTGAGATTTGTTGTTCTTTAAGAGTCAGTAGAATTGAATGGTTTAGTAGTCTACTCTGGACACAAAAGTTGTATGGATTGCATCATATGGTTTTACTCTTGCTCTGCACATGATGCAGGGGTAAAAGTTAATGATTTAAACTCTACACCAAGACACCTGTTCTGCTCTGGCTTTTCTCTCATGTTTCAATCCCTCATCTCCTAGCATAAAACTACCTCCTCAGGGTTCATAGTTTTGCAAACTGCATGGCAACCTCACTTGTACTATTGGCACAAAAAAGCACCCAGTATATGTTATAAAATGGTTATAGTTAGGAAGGAGACCCAACCGTAGAAACTGTACCAAAGTAAACAGTGGAACACAATGCAGGGCTTGGACCCATCAGATCCTGTCAAACTGTCCAGTTCATACCAACATGGAACATGGATGTTAAATGATCATGATGAACAGTGTACATGTGACACAATGTACGACAAAACTGTATTGTTTTGAATTGCTGCTACAAATAATCCAATGGGCTTCTATTCAGTTTCCCAGTTCAATCACAAGCTACAGAGAAAGAGAAAGACATTTACTCAAGATGTTACACAGTAAGATCCAACCTGGATCTTGAGGTTGCAAAGGAAACTTTTTAACCATTCACCTATATGATATCTGTATAGAAAGTTATAGCTCAGCAAATTTTATGGAGATAAATGCAGTTTAGTTTTGTGCCAGGAGTAAAGTATTATGAATGTTCTCTTACTTGTAAGACAATGGCAAGGAATACAAAGTTAAAAGTAAGCCTCTGTACTTAGCATTTTTGTCATCCTGAAGAAATTCTTCAACAGGATCCCTTACTCTGTGATTTGGTGGTTGCTGAAGAAGCCAGAAGTAGGCAAATAGCTTATGAGGACCATAAAAGCCATGCACAGAGATGCTGTCAGTGAGGTGAGAGTTGACAATGAGTACAGCAATGAATTTAGTATTCTAGTAGATCAGTTCTTAGCACCATCCTATTTGTCATAGTCCTCTAGACCATATCAGAGAAGTTTAAGACTGGTTTCCTTTTATGCTGATGACCTCTTTATCACAGTTAAATCTGTAGCAGAATTGGAAAAGAAATTCAGGTTTAAAACCAAGATGTGAAATCAGTGAGGCTCAAAGTCAATTTACCAAAAACCAAAGTTACTTTAAGTGAACAGACAGGATCCTAATTCTTTCAGATAAAATATTCTGTATGATATATGTAGAAAAGTTGCAAGCAGAAATTCCATACAGTATATCCATTGCAAACTATGGACAGACAAGTGATGCAGTGATGTCTCAGGCAGGTTAACAGAGGAAACAGATTTTGTGTGGCAGGAGCTCAGAAGTAATAAACACTAACAATGCACAAGAAACAGACTCTTTCAAATACCTAGGATCCCTAGAGGTAGTAGATAGCTTCCGTTACCTAAGTAATCTAATTAGTAGTTGAAGTGGATGTTCTGAATGTATAGATGCAAGAATAAGAACACATTGGAGAAGGTTCAGAGTGATGTTAGAGTGAATGTAGAAAACTTGCAAAGACTAGAAAGAAAGGAAACTAGCATGCACCATTAGATGTGCTTATGGAAGTGTGCATGAACAACAAAGTACAGCTGTGTTGAGAGAATAATTGAGCATAGGAGGAAACAGACAGGGCATGTATGAAAGAAGACTGTGTTAGTATAGTCATATGATGCATATGGATGAGAACAGTTGTATAAAAAAGTGCCAACCACATAAATTGGATGGAGCTTGTAGAAGAGGGAGACCCAAGAAGTCATGGGATGAAGGGTGAAGGTTAATTTTGGGTTTTCTAAATCTCACAGAGATGATCAAGGGCCAAGATGACTGGCAATATGTGATGCTCAAGAAGGCTTATCCATTTCAATGAATCAGATTCTGGTACCATTATATATATATATATATAAATTTAATGAATGGAGTAAAACGCATATTTTAACTGCATACTTTTATTTCCGACATATGTTTCGAAGAATTACAATTTATGCGATCCATAGGAATCGGCGATGTTAAAAATGTGGTAGTAGAGAATGGTTTTAAATCTTAGATTCCTGCAAAAATACTATCACTGAAATTTTTATAATGCTCATAGACAAGACATATCTAAAAACATGGGCATATGTGGCAGATATCTGCTGCTGGAATGCTGTTATATTTAATGATGTAATGTTCTTTTCACTTTATGATATTAACAGAAGAATGCAATTTCAGAGAAATGAAAAAAAAAATGATAGACTTAAAAGGAGATTGTTGGAACTTCACAATAGAGTGTGACAAGACGGATATGTGAAACACTCCATCACCTTTAGTTTAGTTGGCACATTTATATTTCATACTAGCAGAAATACCCGGCGTTGCCAGGGTTAAAGAGAATAATGAAATCTAAAAACGCCGTCTAGACTACGCATCATCTTTATATATAGAGATGTATATACACACACGTATATATATGTATATCAATATAAATATATGAAAGTCAATGAAGTTTCGTAAAAGAAGGAGATCATGTA
>NC_068991.1:28453721-28457294 GCF_001194135.2 Octopus bimaculoides
GTATACATATACGTCTCTCTCTCTCTCTCTCTCTTTCTCTCTTTCTCTCTCTGTGAAAGTATCTGTCATTACAGTATCGAAATGTGATTGTTTCAGTTAGTGGAATATTTTCATTTTTAAAGTGAAAGTATTTGACATGAGTGTTTTTGTTTCACTTTTGACACGTAATGCTTAAATAGTGGAGGAGATATTATGTTGCCGTGTGCTCGAACTCTGCAAGAAGTTAATACTTTTTTTTGACTAAAACACAACTGGAACCCTAAGTAAGGCATGTGTAAAATTTGAATGAAATTGGTTGCGTAGTTCTCGAGTTTTAGGGATTCACACAGACAGACAGACAGACAGACAGACAGACACACATTCTCATTTTTATATATATAGATTAGAACTTCATACTTACTATCTCGGTTTGTATTTTCAAATATATATTCTTACAATGCACTTAGTTATATTCTATGATACAGACTTTGAGTTGAAGGAGTTGTGGTTCTTGGTTTTTACTGATCAAGCAACTACGTAAAGGACCCTGGGTAAAGACCCACTTCAATCATGAATGACCATGGAATTGCACCTAGAAAGTTACCCTCCAAGGCACAAGTCCCGGTAAGGTTGTTTATAAAAGACCAGCAAATTACTCATACATACCAGCCTCCTCTCTCCACACCACCAATGTTATCCAAGGGAAAGGCAAATGCTGATACAGCTTGGCATCAGTGATGTTGCAACTCATTTCTACAGTTGAGTGAACTGGAGCAACGTGAAATACAGTGTCTTGTTCAAGAACACAGCACACGGCCTGATCCGAGAATCGAACTCACTACCTTATGATTGTAAGCTTGATGCTCTAACCACCAAGCCATGCACCTTCACCAATCCATGTGACTTAAAGGACCCTACCTTATCCCTTTTATAGTCATACTTGTGGAAGAGTTCTACAACATAGCAACTAGTGGACTATTTATTTATCTAAATTTAGTTTGATTTGTCACAGAGATTACAAGATTGGATATAACACCTCACAGTATTTGTTCAGATCCCTTACATTCCAAGTTCAAATCCCATGGAGGTTAATTTTGGACTTCATTCTTTAGGAGTCAATTAAAATGAGAAACAACCAAGAGCAGTGGACTGGCAAAACTGTAAGAGAATTAGATGAGATACCTTTTGATGTCTGTCCTAGTCCTTTGACTTTCTGATAGGAATACCTGCTTGACCACTGGTACCAAGCTGTATCAGCCTTAAGATGGCAGCTTATCTCTTAGCTAACACTGGCAAGTGTCACATGGATAGCTGCTCGTCTTTCTCAAAAACCTTGCCCAGACCTGCATTTACACATGTGTAGATATACTCAACTTTAATTGACAGAGGACCCTAAATTATATTTAGTTTTGTCAATTAGAAGGAAAAGAAATCTTCCATTACACAAATAAAGCAGAGCCCAAACAAGATTACTCTCAGATGTTATCACAGAATTCAGTTACTCTCAAACTGACCTCAGCAGACATATGCAGAAGAAACTTTAGTCACTGATCAGAGTCTAAGGGAAACATACCATATGATATTATAATCAGTAGACTAGACATGAGCAATGATTTTTGAGAAGCAAGTTGTATGAGACACCGCTCATCATAGGTGGACCACACTTCTAAAAAATTCAAACTAATTTTTTGTTAGGCATGCCATTCAGAAAGTTCCATACGTTGCAGTTTGCAAATGACTGCACTTTACTGACAGAACATCGACACGGTTGCTTAACCTGCGAGAAATACTAACCAGCTCATCCTGAAATTACACTGTGTTGTTTTTAAAAAACGAAGGGCACATTTGATAATGTGTCTTACATATACAGTCTTAATTAAATAAAATGGATAGTCATGTTTCAAATATCTTTGGTGATTAGACTGTGGCAACATGGCTGATCAAGGTTAAGCAACAACTGCATACAAAATTATTAAGTATATTCAACAACTTTTCTATTAAATATAGATTTTTAAAATAGGCATGAATCCACAACAGGAAAAACATGACTATTTTGACCCTAGTATTAAACTGAAATTTTATTTTATCAATCCAGAAGGATGAACTTTGATGGAAGGTTTTAATTTAGATCTCTTTAAAACAAGAAGTTTATATCATAAAACCAGATGTGATCTTTGGTAGGTTGGTATCAAAAGAATTGAGTTGTATTTTTAAAAATCCACAGCACTGGTGGCATGCTGATTGAATAACACTTGGGAAAGTAAAGAATTTCTTATTGATACTTCATTACATAAAAGGAAAGCAAAAAAGCCAAGTTAAAAAAAAAGCTGGGTTTAGGCATAGTTATGTGGTTAAGAAGTTTGCTTCACAACTATGTAATTCAGAGTTCAGTCCTATTATATAGTACTTGGAGCAAGTCTTTTTTTTTTGTCCACCAGACTTGCCAATCAACCAAAACTAAGTCAACTGTTTTGACCAAAAATACATTCTCGTCCACCTCCCTATCCTTCACTCCCCACTCTATCCATTTCAAATACCACTCATATCTTCATCTTTTTGACTCTGTTTCAATGGCTTTATGGGATGCTACAATATGTTTACTTACCTAACCTTCAACAGACCTGCAAGTAACCCCAACATAAACTCATAAAGACATCTCTCCAGCCAATTTCAATACCAAACCCTCTCTCCCCACCTGCCCCTCTTTGCTCATATACTTCTCTGTTACAAGCTTACCCAATCCCATATATATCTTCTTTTAGTTTTACTTCTTCACAATTATGTTTTCTTCTTGAACTCTTTCTACACATTTCAGTCGAATCCCTGAGTTAACACAGGATCTCCCAACAACAATATAGATTTCATAGAATCAAGGTATCTTTGGCCTGAAGAGTAGCCTATGGTCTACCTCTCATTTTGATAATTTACTACTTCCGAGATTCCGCTGGCTATGAAACATATGTAGCCTTGATTTTATCTACCCCATTCCCTAATTTTTTAATGTTTATTCGCATATACAACAACCCCTGTTGCTAACCATGAAATATGAAATTAACTTTTTGCAGCTTATCGTACTTTGATATGGGGAAAATTCACAACTTTCTGCGCCAATAAACCACTATTGTTTCTGAAAGTTGTTTTTTATATCTTCTACAGATTGCTTAAAGTTCACTAACTTCCTACAACCGAATTCTTGGATCTTACCTTTATATATGTATATATACAGGGTGTCCACAAAGTCTGGGTACATGGGGATTAACACATACTTTAAGAAATTATTATTTCATATATTTAATTGCTTATGTTATGATTTTATTTACTCCATGTACCCACATGGGGATTAACACATACTTTAAGAAATTATTATTCTTTATATTTAATTGTTTATGTTATGATTTCATTTACTCCATGTACCCAGACCTTGTGGACACCCTGTATATTGGCTGGTTGTTGACAAGTTTTTCCGCTTTGTAAGGGTAATTTACCCAATATTTCAGCTGGTCTAACAATGTCTCTGTATTTGAAAATAAATTATCATCTTATTTGTATCTTACAATATATATGTATATATATATATATATATATATATATATA
>NC_068991.1:28457304-28473992 GCF_001194135.2 Octopus bimaculoides
TATATATATATATAACATTTATAATATAACAACTTCTGCCACATTCCAGGGAGAAAAACTAGAAGTAGTTGATAGCTCCCGTTACCTAGGTGACCAAGTCAGTAGCAGGGGAGGGTGCGCTGAAAGTGTAGCTACTAGAAGAATACCCTGGGCAAAGTTCAGAGAGCTCTTACCCCTGCTGGTGACAAAGGGCCTCTCCCTCAGAGTAAAAGGCAGACTGTATGACGCATGTGTACAAACAGCCATGCTACATGGCAGTGAAGCATGGGCTGTGACTGCTGAGGACATGTGTAAGCTTGCAAGGAATGAAGCCAGTATTCTCCGATGGATGTGTAATGTTAGTGTGCATACTCGACAGAGTGTAAGTACCTTGAGAGAAAAGTTGGACCTAAGAAGCATCAGTTGTGGTGTGCAAGAGAGACGATTGCGCTGGTATGGTCATGTGGTGAGAATGGATGCGGATAGTTGTGTGAAAAAGTGCCACACTCTAGCAGTTGAGGGAACCTGTGGAAGAGGTAGACACAGGAAGACCTGGGATGAGGTGGTGAAGCACGAACTTCGAACATTAGACCTCACCGAGGCAATGACTAGTGACCGAGACCTTTGGAAATATGCTGTGCGTGAGAAGACCTGGCAAAACAAGTGAGACCATAACCTGTGGCCTTGACCAGGGGTGTAGCCAGCCCATTTATGCATACCTTTCTTTCTTTGGACACTAAACTCTGCTTGCGAAGACCTGTTGAGGCAAGTGAAATCGAAATTGAACCAAATTCAATGACTGGCACCCGTGTCAGTGGAGTGCTGACAGCACCATCCGAGCAGGATCATTGCCAGAGCAGCTGTCTGGCTTCCGTGCCAGTGGAATGTAAAAAACACCATTTGAGCATGATCGTTACCAGCATTGCCTTACTGGCACATAAACAAAACATTTGAGCGAGGTCGTTGCCAATGCCGCTGGACTGACTCCTTTGCAGGTGGTATGTAAAAAACACGATTTTGAGCGTGGCCATTGCCAGTACCACCTAACTGGCCCTCATGCCGGTGGCATATAAAAGCACGCACTACACTCTCGGAGTGGTTGGCATTAGGAAGGGCATCCTGCAGTAGAAACTCTGCCAGATCAGATTGGAGCCTGGTGCAGCCATCTGGTTCGCCAATCCTCAGTCAAATCGTCAAACCCATGCTAGCATGGAAAGTGGACGTTAAACGATGATGATGATGTTATACATACTAGTTATTTTAATCTAAGGTTGTTTGAAGTGCATATAATGAAGTAAGCAAGGCAGTTTTTTTTTTTTTCGATATTTTTCAAAAACTAGTTCTTTTTTTTTTTAATACTGTTTCCAAAATTTTAAACTTTAAAACTTTTGAACAAATTTCCATGGGAAGTGGTTCAACAGTATTCTTTGTTTAGTCTCCAGAGTACCATGGAGTCAATGCATTTGAACCAAATGCAGCAGACTTGCCTGAAATACTAAAGTTTTTAGTAAGACATCATCTAGGTGTATGAAATATCACTAAACACTATTCTAAAGGCAAGAATAATGTATATAAGCTGTGAGGTAAAGGACAAGAGCTCTAAGCACTAGATTCTTCACTCCACACAGGGATTAGGCTTATCAAAGTTTCCAGTGAACTTAATCATTAGTTTGATTTTTGATTCTATGATTTACTCAATAAAAACATTTGTTTCAGAACAAACATTGAACAAAATAAAAGAAAAAACAAAAAAAAGAGAAGAAACAAATTGATATCCAACAGTAAAAGCAAAGGACATTGATGTGAAGATTTTGGTAAAGTCAATTTATTGTCAAAAAGAAAACATGAGGAAAAAAAAAATCATTTAAAGTTTCAGGAAAAAGACTTTTAATGTGTTGATTGAAATGTTATTAAAAAAAAAAAAAAAAAAGAAAAGAAAAATAGATATTAAATGGTGAAGTCCAGGTGTGAAAATATCTAATATAGAGAAGAATTTAAAGAGTTGAGAATGTATGAAATGTTTTGCTAAATTCTACAGGGTTTTAATTTTTTTGTGTATTTATTTTTGGGTTTATTTTTGGGTTGTTTTTGATTTCTTTTTTTTTTTATGTGGAGGGAATATGAAATATAAGAAATTTCAAGTAAAGATTGTAATATAAAAATAACCGGAAACCTCACATGGTTTCAGTTACCTGGAAATTCCAAGGGATTTTTTAAATGCCAAGGAAAAATATTCAACAAATCTCTTTTGCTTCGGTTTTCTTTTTCAAAAGACTAATTACCATATTGATTGGAATATGTTTCTAAACAATTTCTAGATACATTTGTAAGATTGATATTGGGAAAATGTTTCAATCGTTTATAGTTTATGTTCAATTTTATAGTTGATGAATATTAAAAAAAAATAAAATGGTGATAAAAACTGTTCATCTATTTTATTATATTATGTTATTTTTTTTTTAATTTTTGCTTTTAAGAAAAAGTGTTGAAAGAATGTTACAGACTAAATGATCCTGAACACCTCTCTATATAAACGAGATAGATCGAAGAAGAATTTTCAACTTAGCATGTTTAGTTTTATAATTTAGATTATTATTATTACTATTATCATTATTATTATTACGATATTGGAATAAATGATAAAGGTCATTATGATGATAATACTCTATAGCATTATGATATTATTAAATATCATTATGGTATTACATATTATGACATTGTTAAATATCATTTCAATATTATTAAAATGTAATTACAATATTGTCAAATATTCTGAAATTAAGTGGCAATATTGCCATAAATTATGAAGGTCGTTACATTATTAAAGACTATGATTTTTATTAATGTTTACTGTAATATTATTAAAGACTACTAAGACATCATAAAGATACAACTGATGACTATGACATCATAAAAATGAATGATCACTATGATATTTAATAAAGATCATTATGATATTAAAGCTCACTCGCAAAGATCACTATGACATTATCAAAGTTCAATGAGATATTATCAAAGACAATTTTATTGTTGTTATTGCAGTTCACTATGACATTATTACAGCTTACTATGATATTACTTAAGATCACTATGATATTAAGTGTTGGCAGTAACATTGTGTCTCTACTATTTATCATTTATATAAAAAATCATATTTTACCTTCAAGATTATTCATTTACATATGTAATTAATATTAATATTAATTAACATCTAAAGTTATAATATCCTCGAATAGCCTTCATCAAAAATTAATTTTAAAAAATGCCATATGTGTGCAAGTTTGGGTGTGCATATATATATATTATATACATACACATATATATATGAGTACATATACGCATTATTTTTCTTCAAGAAAAAGATACAGAAAACCTTAATTATTTATAAGAATTAAAAGTTCAGATTGATTAAATTTACCAAACGTTAAGAATAAAAAAAAAGAAAAACAGAAAATATGCTTTAAAAACTTCATTTATATATTTTGTAGAAAATGTCTAAGTTAAAACAGTATTTCAGTATAAGTCACCTAAAGTAAAAAGATCAAGAAGAAGAATATGAATGAGCAAAATCTTTAAGAATTAAATATCAAAAAATTTAAGAGCCTTAAGATATTAGGCTATTTAATAAAAAAAATAAAAAACTACTCTCATTATTATGACTATTGTTATATCATTATTAAGTTTTATCATTATTAAGTGCCTATAGTAGAAAGAAGTATTATTATTATCATTATTATTAAAATTAATGTGAATGTTAAGACTTCCTGAAGAGACACACAAACTTAGATAGATAGGACAGAGGAAACATAACTGTATGATGTTCATGTTGTTTTTTAGAGGATTTAGCAACATGCGTGAAGTAAAACAAATACAAATGGGTGGGAATCAAAACAAACCTGACAAGAACTTAACCATTAAGATTATTAGAGTAAAAATGATGGCAATAATAACAATCTGTAATTTTTTTCATGATGGATGGGGTAGGGAGTAGAAATAAAATAACCAATTCATAATTTTTTCTCATTAATTCTCATCAAATGAAATGAATTAAAAAGATCAATTCAAACTATATTTATAAATGAAAAACATTCCATAACTTATATAAAACATTCAACTATTGAGTATATTATTGCTATTTTTTTTCTTTTTTAAGGTAGTAAAATCATTAGCAAGCTGGCAAAATCATTGGTGCATCAGATGAAAATGCTTAGCAGTTCTCTATGTTCTGAGTTCAAATTCTGTCATCCTTTCAGGGTCAATGTAACAAAGTATCAGTCAAGTACTGGGGTAAAACACCCCAATTTCCTAAAATTGCTGGCCTTGTACCAAAATTTGAAACAAAGAATGCTTAGCAGCATTTCTACTGGAGTTCAGATTCTGCTGAAGTTGAACTATGCCTTTCATCCTTTCAGGATCAATTAAGTCTTAGTCAAGCACTGGGATCAATGTAATTAACTAGCAACCTATCCACAAAATTTCAGGCCTTGTGCATATAGTAGAAATGGTTATTATTAACAGCAGTAGTAGTAGTTTCTGTCTTCTTTCTATTATGGATACAAGGCCTGAGATTTTGTGGGGAGGAGCCTAGTTGAATACACCAACCCCTGTATTTAACTGGTACTTTTTTTATTGATCCAGAAAGGATGAAAATCGAAGTTGACCATGACTGTATTTGAGCTCAGAACATAGAACCAAAAGAAATGGCACAAGGTATTTTTGTCTGATACACTAATGATTTTGCCAGTTCACCACCTCAGTAATGATATAAATAATAACAATTAATTCTTTTTAATTTTGATAGAAGGCTAACAATTTCAGGAGACAGGTAAGCCAATTACATTGACTTCAGTGTTCAAATAGTACTTATTTTACTGACCCCAATAAAACAGGCACAAGGCCTGAAATTTTGGAGGAGGGGATAAATTGGCTACATCGACCCCAGTACTTTATTGGTATCTTATTTCATCAACTCCAAAAGGATGTAAGGTCAGGTTAACCATGACAGCATTTGGTTTCAGAACATTAAGTTGGAAGAAGTGCCACTAAGTATTTTGTCTGGTGTGCTAACGATTCTGCCAACTCATTCCCTTCACTACTTTGGTAATAATAATTAAACTAATAATAGTCACAATTCCTTCAGGTAAAATTATTACAGATAAGGAAGTAGAACATGATCTCAAAATATACTGATATTAAAAGTAGAGTTATCAAGTATGTGATAATGCCCAGCAGTAAAAGTGAAAGTTGCACCAGTTATCGTTGGAGTATAGGGTTCAGTCTCTAGAAATCTATCATAAAACCTGGAATGGTTTGACATCGTAACAGATATGCAAGTGCTTCAAAATTCTTCTGCTCTCCTTAGAACAGCTCATATTCTTAGAAAGGTACCTTCTAAGGCCTTTTGTTAAGGCTTCAGAATTAACATGAAGGAAAAAACAACAAAAACTAGTTTTTTATATTCATACCATGCAAGGAAGATATAATGATGATAATAATAATAATAGTAATAATGGTTTCAAATTTTGGCACAAGGCCAGCAGTTTTGGAGGAAGGGTAAATCAATTTACATTGACCCCAGTGTGTAATTGGTACTTATTTCATCAACCCCAAAAGGATGAAAGGCCAAGTCAGCCTTGGCGGAATTTGAACCCAGAAAAACAGATGAAATACCATTAAGCATTTCACCTGGCATACTAATGATTCTGTCAGCTCACCGCCTAAATAATAATAACAATAATAATAATAGTTTCAAATTTTGGCACAAGGCCAGCAACTTTGAGGAGGGGGTAAATCAATTACATTGACCTCAGTGTTCAACTGGTACTTATTTTATTGATCCCAAAAGGATGACAGGTAAAGTCGACCTTGTCAGAATTTGAACTCAGAATGTAACGATGGAGGAATTGCTGCTAAGCATTTTCCTGGCATGTTAACGATTCTACCAGCTCACCACATTAATAATAATAATGATGATGATGATGATTTTAGCACAAAGCCAGCAATTCTGGAGCAGGGGGCAAGTTGATTACATTGACTGCAGGGTGTAACTGGTATTTATATAATCAACCACAAAAGAATGAAAGGGAAAGTTGACCTTGACAGAATCTGAACTCAGAACATAAAGATGGACAAAATGATGTTAAGCATTTTGCCTGGCATGCTAACAATTCTGTCAGTTTGCCGCCCTAATATAATAATAATAATAATCCTTTCTACTAAATTTTTGCGGGGCTGGGAGCTAGTCGATTACATCAACCCCAGTGTTTCACTGGTACTTAATTTATCGACCTCGAAAGGATGATAAGCAAAGTTGACCTTGGTGGAATTTGACCTCAGAACATAGCAAATGGTCAAAATACCGCTAAGCATTTTGTCCAGTGTGCTAACAATTCTGCCAGCTTGCGACCTTCATATGATAATAATAATTTCAACACAAGGCCAGCAATTTTGGGGAGTGGTGAGTCAATTACATTGACCCCCACCCCAGTATTTAACTGGTACTTATTTTATCAACCTCAAAAGGACGAAAGGCAAAGTCAACCCCAGTGGCATTAATAATAATAATAACAATGGTTTCAAATTTTGGCACAAGGCCAACAATTTTGCAGGAAGTGATAAGTCGATTAGATTGACCCCAATGCTCAACTGGTACTTATTTTATCTACCCCAAAAGGATGAAAGGCAAAGTTGACCTCAATGGAATTTGAACTCAGAACGTAAAAACAAACAAAACGTCACTAAACATTTTGCACGACATGCTAATGATTCTGCTAGTTCACCGCCTTAATAATAGCAATTTTTTATTATTGCCACTAAAACAATGTATGGGGAGACATTATACAAGAATAGGTTACAGAAACACTTGAGGTTTACACTGAAATTAAATGGAAAGCTATGGTATACGCAGTATACTCCTAAAGGCTAAATACAGAATCCCCACAGATCGAAGATTACCTTAACCATGAAGTCTAAGCGCTCTCTCCAGTTGCAATCTTAGGCTTACAGGTGCAACCTGACAACTGATCCATTTATTTGGGTCATGTCCACCATTCTCACACCACTTTCAACAAATTTATTGAAAAGCAGCACTTCACATTTCAAGTGGAACTTGATAAAGACAATGAGGGCTTGGCTGAAGAGGTAAATATCTATCTTCAATCCTTGAAGTTGCATGCACCACACAATCTCTTTTGCCATAGCTACAAGACAGAGGAAACCACCTGCCTTTCTTAGACAAAAGGAAGTTGTAAAGTGATTATCATGATGGACTTCTTAGACAAAGGAAGGTAATGAAGAACCCATCACAATGGATTTGGCTGATAGGCAGACTAGTCTCACATGTGTTAACAATGCTTGGATACTGAATGAGTGATAGTAGAATAGTTTCTTCACTCTGCAAGCACCGAAGAGAGGCCTGTTTATAGAATTTATCATGAGCCAGCAATGCCCCTCTTTCTTGGCAAAACTACCAGACCAGGATTTCAGGAGATTATCCATAATCTCCAGACTGAAAGTCCCCTCAGATCAGACAACTGATTCTTAGCAAAGTCCAAGTAAGTTATCATTCTCCCTCATCACTAGTCTTTTACAGTGACTGACCTCATTGCCCTACCAGTATAAGTCTGTATCTGGCAATATTCCAGGTTCCAGGCATCTAGGCTTGGTTTTCGTTTACCAAAGAGATGTGCAGTAGGAAAGCATTCCTAACAAAGAGGCGCTATACCTGCTCACCATCCAGGAATAATTGTAAATGCCACAACCACAGTGCATGGCTATGCATCATCAGCCACTGCATACCAATCTTTCATGCAAAGATCATTGACAGTAGATGGACAGCTTGATCAGAGGAATGCAACTCTTCCACAGAAGTGGAAGAGCAGATGGTCTAACCTGATCAGAGAAAAACTGGAACAAGGTGCAATGGTCAAGCAGTAGTATATGCCACAGGTGATGTATATATTTGTTACCTATACCTGATCTTTCAGAGATAGCTTCCTCTCAGCTCATTTCTAGGTATGACTAACAACATTTTTTAAATTTCATTCAGGTTTTCTAGCCACCTGAAAATCTAGACACAACCAGATCACAAGCAACTTAATTGGCACATCAATCCAGTAACCAATGACACTGGCTAATGGCATGGACTTGTCTCTCCAGATACCAACATGGAAGCTCACTGATTTATTTGGATTAATTTTTTGCTTCTGTCACCACTTCTTATTTCTCTAGAATGGTGCCAAACTTTTTGTCTTGGACCAAGCATATAATTCAAAATGGTTCTAAAGGAAGACCATTTAATCTAAGCAAATGGCACTAAAATGGGACAGAACCCAGCTACACTGAGGACACCTACCAAGTAACTTGGGTCGACCCTGTCAAAAGGTTTTCATTAGATATCTACTAAAGCCAGGTTTGTTACCAACCCTTTCTATGATGTATTGAAGGAGGTGGAGTTTTTCATGGATCAATCTTCATGGGATCACACAGATTGGTGCTTTCCTTATCCTACGACTTACAAGTCACCAACCACTCTGCTAGCACCTTGGCCAAAATCTGCAACCCTGCCGTTAGCAGACTTATGGGCTAGAATTATCAATAATATCCCTTGTGTGAGACCTTCATCAGCAAAGCTACTACACACCAGCTCTCTAAACTTGGAATTCTCCCATCCTGATGCCTGCTACAGTAGTCTCCTGAAAGTGCAGCAAACAAGTCTGTCTGGCATATATATAAAGTTTATAGGACAGGTGATTTTTTCCCCACCAACCAATAATAGTAATTCTTTCTACTATAGACACAAGACCTGAAATTTTGAGGAGAGGGTTAGTTGATTTCATTGACCCCAGTACTTGACTGGTACTTAATTTTATCAACCCCAGAAAGATGAAAGGCAAAGCTGGCCTCAGTAAAATTTAAGCTCAGTATGTATAGAGGCCAGAAGAAATGCCACTAAGCATTTTGTCCAATGTGCTTATTATTTTGCTAGCTCACCATCTTAATAATACTACTTTCTAATTTTGGCACAAGGCCAGCAATTTCGAGATGAGGATTAAGTCAATTACATCATCCCCAGTACTCAACTGGTATTTATTTTATCAATCCCTAAAGGATGAAAAACAAAGTCAACTTTAATGGCATTTGGACTCAGAATGTAAAGTTGGAAGAAATGCCACTAAGTATTTTGTCCAGCATGTTAATGATTCTGCCAGCTCACTGCTTTAATAATAGCAACAACAACAATGGTAATATCCGTATTAAGAGTTTGTAAAGTTGAAGTAACTTCCTGAAAGTAAAATTTCTGGCTTGATTATTACAATAGTAATCAGAAAACTGAGGACATTTATACATTGCCCTAAAGTATTGATAACATTAAAGTGATTTTGCAGTTGCAGAGAATTATTGAAACTACAATACAACCTCAAACAGCCAAGAACTTATCACTGTAGAACACAGACTTCCTCACATGTTGGTCAAATATCAGTGGTGCTTCTTTTATTGAAAACTGAAGGAACAAACAGTCAAGCCCAACCACAATGAGATTTGAACACAAAACATTGATACAGTAAAATACCCAGTTTTACAATCTCTGTGACAATTGTAATGAAAAGGAGAAAAGGAGAAATAACAAATGTAGCTTTTGAGTCATTAAAGACTTCTATATTGAATGTATTCCTTTTAATAAACCTTCTACTGTGAATACACAGGATTTACATAAGAGAATTATTTCAATAATGATAACGAATTCTGATGGAAAAAAATGGTTGTTTTTTTTAACCAAAATAATGCTTTTCTACAGCAGATATCAGCTGTTATTGGTTAAAATAGGAGGCGGGGGGGGGGGTATAAAATTTGAAGATAATAATAATAATAATAATAGTTATTTTAACCTCCACGTTTCTGTACTTGCACAAGTCAAATGGAGTTCATTGAAGCAAATTGACTATGTTAAGATGCCCTTCCTGTCACCACCCCACATGTGTTTCTAAACTGGGTAATATTCCCCGCTGGCTAGATAAGTTTTTCCCTGAAAGACTGGAAACGAACAATATCACTTATATGATGTGATGAAGCGTGTTTACAATCTTCACATGAAGACAAAACACACATACATGTCATCAAGTATAAATGTCGATATCTGCATATATTTATACATACATAGTCTTTTATATATATACATATATATATATATATATATATATATGCAGATGCAAAGGTTTCTTTCAGTTTCTGTGTAGCAAAGCCACTTACAAGGCTTTGGTTAACCTGGAGCTGAAGTACAAGATACTTATCTGAGGTGCCATGCAGTAGGAATGAACCCAAAAACACATGGTTGGGAAGTAAGCTTCTTAACTACACAGTCATGCTGAAATCATTCCTCAATAAACAACATGCAAACATGGAAAAGTGAGCATTATAATAAATATGATGATGATGATTGTGATAAAAGAAAATAAATTATAAACAAAATACATATATATTTGAATAGAAAAAACAAAAATGAAAAAATAAAGAGCAAAATCACACTGATATTTCCTGATGAAATTCAAGATAGGAAACAAATGATTTACTTGACCATAGTGCATTACTGGTACTTATTGAGCCATGGGGTAAAAAGTAAAGAGCAAACCATCTGTTTTTAATATTTGTGCTAATCTTACTTCTCTTTATTTTTTTTATAATAAAAAAAACTTTAAAATGTATCGTTTTCATTAGGAAGGATGATTTGTGGTGAACGTGATTCTTTTCTTCTTTTTTCTCTCAATCATTCTTACCACCTGTAACCTGTTCTCAGCTAAGCAGACTAAGTCTAGAAGAGTTCTGTAACTTACATAAAAGCTACACTAAAATGCTAAGGTTTCAATTATTTGTTGAAGTTGGTTAAAAAGGCCAGCACCTTAACACATAACTGCCGTAGTATCTTATGAAAGTGAACATTAGTTACTACACTCAATGTGTTAGATTTGGATAAGGAGGAGGAAATTTAAAAAAAAAAAAAACACAGCACTCATGGCCTTTCATGCTCAGAATTATCAAAGCATAGAACAAACTATCCTCATCGGATGTTAGCTGTCAAGACACTGCATCCTTCAAAAATTCCATGCTGCCCAAAACTCACAGCACTAATCTTGACGTCCTGTGCATCCATTTTCTTTCTTTTTTTATTGCTCAGATACTGTCCACTTTTCTGTCTATATTTCACTCTGTTACTGTGCATGTACTTTTGGCTATCATTGCTATTTTTCTTCACATGACTTATTGCTGCTTTATGTCCTTGCTTTTACTGTTTTCAAACAGGTGGTAGTATACATGAGTACTGTGTATAGTAAGCTCATTATTATAATTTCAACAAATGATAAAAAATAAAACAAGAAAAACCAGTTAAATATACTTAAAAACTGTCTTTGATTAGTAACATAAATTAATGTTAAACTAAAATGTATTCAATTTTAAAAATATCAAAAACTCAACTAAAAACAGGGTTTTTTTTAATAAAATTCTTTTCTCCTTTTACAATATTTATTTCAAAAACATGATATTTCTAGAGCTACCTTCAGCTGACAACAGAGGTATTAATTAAAATAAAATCAAAACTTGTGGCACTACTAACATACCTTCTTCCATTTAATAACTACCCCTTAAAATAGATGCTAATCACCTTATACAACTAAATTTCTCTCATTGTTTTTGTTCAACAACTAAACTAATTTCTAACATTGGCTCAAGGCCACAGATATCTAAGAGAAGGGGACAATCAATTACTGACCCCAGAAAGATGAAATGTAAATAAGTTCAGCTAAACACAAGACATGCCCCCACAGATGTTATACCAATTCTGATAATCTACTGTAATACTGACAATATATTCCTTATCTAACTGTACTTTATCTGTCATCTGCCTGTTTTCATAGCCCTCCCAATATCATTAAAAAAAAAAAAAAAAAAAGGGTTCTGCCACTCGCACTGCTACTCACTCAACCCTCAGTTCCTATGTTACTCTCTCTTTGACTGTCTTGTTCAGGTTAATGTGGAGCCCCACTACATACATTGTTATAATTAAGATTTTAAAATGAAAACTGACTCAAGCCATTATTCTATGACCATGCGAGGCAGTAACATCTACACATACATACTACAATTTAAATGTATTTTTTCTTTTGTTTAAGGTAAATAGTGTTGACTTTAATTAATCCTGTATCCTCTCTGCTCTACCCCACCCTCTCTCTCTCTCTCTCTCATACACCAGGGGACATTGGCAGCTAGGGTGAGATGACAGGTATGATGGTGTACCTGGGATAACAGAAACAACCAGGTTATAAGGTAGTGAGACAAAAAAGTTAATAATGGCAGTGTCTCTCACTCTATAGTAGGTAAAACACTTTGTTGTCCAGTCAGCAAGAGAGTCACAGATCAAGCCTTGTTGGTGCTAAGTAAACTACATTTTGAATTGGGACTATAATATTAATATATGTAATGAATTGCTAATATATGTAATTTATAACCAGTTAATTGTGTATAAGTGAATTTGTTGTTGTTGCTGTTTAAGCCTAGGTTTACTCTGAAGAGGTTAATGGTACCAACCATGGCCACTACATCTTCTCAAAGATTGTAAACACCATTTTGCAATAATGATAGTTACTCTAAAAGAATTTGGGTTTCTTTTTTTAAAATTTATTTCTTCCTAAGTTGAAACACACAATATATAATTACACAAACACTTGCACATAGATACACACACACACACACACACTTGTTTGCAGATGACAATTTATTCCATTGCTAATCAAAGTTTCTTGTTATGTGTAATCCTTCAGGTAAGATAATCACTTTGATGATTGCACATAACTTCAGAGTAGAAACAAAGTGAATCATAGCTTCAAATGAATAAAGCCCACTATATGTATAGAGTACTCTTTCTTTTATATGTACAGCCAAACATGTGTATCATGTGTGTGTGTGCGTGTGTGTGTGAGTATGTGGTATTTAATTTCTAAAAACACTAAGTGTGTGTGTGTGTGTGTGTGTGAGTGAGAGAAAGAGAGAGAGAGAGAGAGAGAGAGAGAGAGAGATGTGTCTTTAGAAATTTATCAAATACCATTAATATCATATTTTGTTTGATTTTAGCCATTTCAAAACATACTGGTCACTCTGGCAAACTAAGTAAGGTTATCTCTAGAGCTTTTTTGTTTTCAACTGAATGTCAAGCACTCCTCCTATATTGGTACATTTTGTCATTTTGCCAAAGGTCACAGTTTTACAAACAATTAATAGTTTTTACCGACAACTTCAAGGAAGCTATATATAAGTTACCTTCCACTACACAAACAGACCATTCAACAACAATAATTGCTTGAACAGTCTGCAACATTTAAAGGGGAGTCCTATCGTTGGAATGGCAAAAACCTCAGCTCAGCATATTTCATTTTAAATAGATCAATACCCAGGCTCTCATTAATCCAACCCAATATGGTTCATTTGCTCACACTTTACACCAATTTAGTATTCCATTGGTGATATTGTGGCATCGTTAAAGCCTTTTTATTGACAAGGCTTCAGTCAGAGTCAAAATAATTATTAAACATGATTTATCCATTGCTATCATTGGAACAGATAGAATTCAGATTATAACATGGGTTCAAATCATCCCACAGATACCAGTGTTACCTTAAGCAAGATATATGGTTTACAAGTCACAGTCCTGCACTGTGAACTAATTATGACATCATAAGACATATCTGGGTGTCTACCAATGATATGTCATTCAATCACTTTATCTTACTAACTGGTATCTGACTACAAGAGTTTAGAATTGAATGTTGACAGCAGCTTTGTGTATGAGCTTTCATTATTTAATGTTCATGTTCCATGCTGGCATAGGTTGCACAGTATGACTGATGGGTTCAAGGACTGCATCATGCTTATTTGTCTGCTTTGGCATGGTTTCTATAGCTGGATGCTCTTTCTAATGCCATCTAGTATAGCATATATTAGATGCTTTTTGTATGGCACCAGAACTAGTGAGGTTGCCATTAGCTTGCAAGACTATGAACCCCAAGGGAGCAGCTTTATGCTAAGAGATGAGCAGGGGAAGTATGACAAAAGAGGCCAGAGCAGAGCAGGTTTCTTACAGTAAAAGAGTTATGTGACTACTCGCATTTTAGAAAAAAGGAAGAGAATGATTGGGTAGAGCTGGAAAGAGAAATAAAATGATAAAGTGTCTGAGTTAAAAAGTTGAAGTATTAGCCTGAAGTGAAACATGTAAAAGATAAACTAGCCCAAATTATGGTATTGGTTGGTGGTAGGAAGTATAATAGTTTTGTACTGCTAGGATGTGGCATTGATGTGTTTAGAAGAAACGAATAGTAAGTATGATGTATATGAGTAGTAGTGAGCACAATAGTGTTATGGTAGCTGGAACAACTTTAGATTTACTAGATGCACTGATGTAGCAGACATGAACAGCTTTGGACCATTTGATCTTTAAAAAATTGGTAAATATGTTTGTTTACTTAGCTGAGCTAAGCTAGTAAACTAGTGGTAGATATGAAGTTAGTGATTAATAGAGCTAAGAGAACTCTGACAACATAAAGGAGATTCACCTTCCACAGTAAAAGACAAACAATATGATTTTATTGTGTATCATAACATGGATGGTATATTGGCAGTGAGACTGAAACAAGGAGTGTGTGTGTGTGTGTGTGTGTGTGTGTGTGTGTGTGTGTGTGTGTGTGTGTGTGTGTGTGTGTGTGTGTGTGTGTGTGTTTAAAGAAAAAGAGATATAGAAGGCATGTAGTGATGAGAGAGGAGTAAGTTGAATATTGGATATGTAATGAGATGGGATAAAGACTAGTGATAGAAGTGAAATGAGAAGGTAAGAAATTATTAACAGCAACAAAATAGATTGATATGTTGGATGGGGTGTGAGAGAGAATCTACATTGATGTGGATGATAGAGGCTTATACCTGAATAGTGATGGTGAGTTGGATGTAGAAGGTAAATGTAGATGTCGACCAAGGAAGACTTGGGAAGTTGTTGTTTAATCAAGCCTAAGAAGGATTGTCTTCACAGATGAGATAATACAAGGTTGAAGAGGTTATTTACTGCAAACTCTTTCAGCCCAAACTGGGCTGACAGGAGACTGAGATTTCAGAATGATGGCAATGATTATCTACACTAATATGAAAAATAGAGGGAATGAATATGAAAATACTAACAACATGGATAGTATTGATTTCATCTAAAAAGTTAAGTTAAAAGGTGAATTAGTCTCATGAAAGGTGTCATTTCTCACAAATATGACAAGTGATTTTTATTATATCATGCACATGACAAATTATATATATATATATATATAATATATATCATGTATATATCACACATTTGACAAAGATATCTGTCATCACTGCCATGTGTATGTATGATAAACACATGTAACATTTATCACACACACACATGACAATACCTTTCATATACACAACAAAACATTAGTCAGGGAAAGTCAAAGGTCACATTCTATTGTAGTTTCACTGCAGTTTATCTCGCATCATCATACTGGCCATTCATTTCAATGAACTGAGCTAATTATACGGGATTTCTTCCAACCATTGCAGACTAACTTTAATTGAGACAGTGAAAAGGAAGTGGATAACAACATCCTGGTGATACAGTAAATCAGAGAAAATTGGGCAAGTAATGCATTAATGTGATCCTTTAATGAGGTGAGGCAAGAGTTGATCCCATGACATGGTTTCAGGGAACTTTTAGAAACCTTGTATATAGCAGCTTAATTATATGTCAATGATTAACAGAAAAGATGTAAGCTAAGGATACACACGTCCAGTTATTCAGACTGAGCACTGTAATGTCACCAATGCATTTTTATCATTATTGTCCTTACATGTTTTTGATTTGTATTAGCCCTTGTGGCCAATAAAACAGAATTAATTATTATTATTATTATTATTATTATTATAGCATTATTTCAACACTTGGTATGGTCAGGCCCTTACAGGACAGATCTGAGCAGATGAACTCCTAATGGCTTTAATTACTATTTATCAATAGTGTGGCATTTAACTACTATGTGTAATAGTACAGTATTTAATTATTATATATTGTTATAAGGTATTAAAAGAAATAATTTGAAAAGAAGGTTAATATGGGTGAGAACATTAACGTTGGAAGATATGGTATCAATCTAGGTTGAAATCCTACTGAAATCAATTGTGTTTCCTAGTTGATATAAATACCAGTAATATACTGTGCTATTTCAATCCACCTTTCTTTGTCACTAAGTTCTCCACACAAATTATCAACAGTTTTAAAATATTTATGCAACAATACAAATAATTTTCTTTCTGGTTGAAATTTAAAAAAAAGTTTTTTACCAAAATTTATTCATTTCAATTCTTTTCACCAGTCTATTATGGAAGATTAAACTACAGTTTTTAAATATATTTTTGTAGATGTTTATAAATTCATATTAAATTATGTTTCTTCTAAAAGCTCAGGTTAACACACACACATTTTCAAGTAATTATAAAGTTTATGTGTGAGGCAAATAAAGACACCTTCCAGACAACATGAACTTACAATTCAGATTATTTATTACCTAGCAATGTGGTTCTTTATTAGCATGGCCAATGTGCTTCCTCTGTGTGTGTGTGTGTGTCTGTGTGTGTGTGTGAGAGAGAGAGAGAGAGAGAGAGAG
>NC_068991.1:28474002-28477426 GCF_001194135.2 Octopus bimaculoides
AGAGAGAGAGAGAGAGAGAGAGAGAGAGAGAGAGAGAGAGAGAGAGAGAGAGAGAGAAAGATGAAAATGTCCAGATCAACAGATACATTGTTAGAATCATATTCTCTAAAATCCTGGAACAAAGGACACCCAAGTAAAAAATGATGCAGAGAAATCCTTGATGGTGAAGTTACTTAAGAAGTTATCATAAGATTACAGAGTATTATCAGAACAAAATGGTAAATTATAGCAACTAGTGTTCTACCTAGAATTATTTTGTTATGTTGCTCAGACAACATGATCCTATATATATATATACATATATATATAAACAGATTAGGTACATATACATATAAACAGATTAGAGGAAGTCGATAAATGCAGCAGCAGTAGCAGCAGCAGCAGTGGCAGCAGCAGCAACAGACAACTGGTAATTGGCACCAGAACAATTGGCATGTTAACAATGAGAATCTGTTAATCAATGAATGGAAGAGATAAAATTACAAACTGATTTCATTCGTTAAACCTTTCCCTCCTGTTGCTGGTGGATTAGGAGGAAGAGGAGGAAGGGAACAAGTTTTCTTGTTAACCATCAGAGTAAAAAAAAAAAATATTATGGAAATTTCCAGATATTATTTTGCTGGTGGCCGTGACCATGGCAGTGGCAATTATGAGCAATGAAAACAAGGAATCATTTACAGAGGACAGAAGCCATTATTTACTACCAGTGCCAGCCAATACATTTCAGATTTCACTAGTCTTTATCTGTTCAAGAAGAGATTTTCTGGCATTTATAAGAATGTATGAGTAGTGATCAGTCAACAAAGAGTATTGATTAGTGATCATGAAACAAAATTATCATGATTTCTGCCTCATGGGAAATAGTCACATTGGTGCCATCGCAATAGTTTTGGGGGTTTTTTTTAATAAAAATTGGTCAAGTTTATTTGGATTTTGGCGAAATTTTCTATGACACACTGGTCCCTTATTTATTTCCAATTTTGAATAGAAATAGTAATTAAATAAATATTTAATAATGTGTTGAACGAATCCATGGAATGTAATACTGTAAAGCATTTGATGGCACTCAAAGACATTCCTCCACCCATCCCATGAGACAGCTCCGTGGCTTATTGATAGCAACACTGTCAAAAGTAACAATAGATGAACAGTAAAAATGATAATTCTATTCTTGATGTTTTCTTTGGCTTTTTAATTTTAATTTTCTTTTCCAAAGGGAAATTTGAAAATTTTCAATAATTTTGGTATTATTAAATTACTTGTTTTTTTCCTTTTTTAAAAAAAATAAGTTTTAAAACTAAACCAAGTTCTAATGAATGTGACATGAAGATGATATATAAAAAACAAAAATACTTTAGTTCTTGTGTTTAGAATATACTAAAAATAAATGATTCTATAAATCTAGTCTGGTGGCATTGGAAAATATAAGTCTAAGGTCAGCACCTAAAATCTTACAATCATCATTCATTTTAGATGAATACAAAAAAATGAAGCTTATAGTTCCTTTTTAGAGAAATCTATTAAATGTGCCACATACTTTTAATAAGTTATAGTACACAACATACACAACAAAGATCCAAAACATTAAATATACATACATATATATCCACAAACACACACACACATCCAACACATTCATCACAATACCTTGCAGTATTTGTTCCAATTCCCCACACACTGAGTTCAAATGCCACCAAAGTCAGCTTTGCCTTTTATCTTTTTAAGATCAACAAGTAAAGAACCGATCCAGAGTAGTAAATTGGCAGAGAGTGCCAAGTAACATGTTCTATACTATCTGTTCTGGCATTTTGTGTTTTAACAGCAACGCCTGCAATAACAAGTTTCAAGCTCTACTGACCTTAAAGAGGTAGCCTTTCATATTAGACAACAGTGGTGGTGGTATGGAGTAAAAGGGAGACTTGCATCCATGGGTAACTGCAAAAGTCTGTGCATATATGTGTAGACATGTGGCCCATCCTCACAAATGGAGGCCTTACAGTACACACACTCTCTCACATGCATACACACACACACACACACACACACACACACATGTACATTCGCAAATAGACATATAAACAGACACACACATATATATATATATATAAACAGACACACACACATATATATACACACATACATATATATATATATATACACACATACATGTATATATGTACACATATACATAGATTAATACACAGTACATGTGTGTATATGCATTAAATACCGATAAATGGATAAAGCAGTACAAAAAAAATCATTTAGGAAGTTATGTCGTGTGTGTGTGTGTGTGTGTGTGTGTTTAAGTGTGTATACTAGGGTGATCTATGATCTATGATCCGCTCAAATGATCTGCACATACACACACATACACACACACACACACACACGTACACTTTCATACACACCCACACAAACATACATTCACATATTCTCATACATACACACACATGCACACATACATTCACACTCTCTCATGCACACACACACACACACACATACAGAATTGTTTCATCTTTTTGTTTTTCCCCACTGTATTATACCCAACAGCAGTAAAAAAAATTCTTCCTTGAAATACCTGATGGAATAGAAGGAAGAATGATAAGAACAGTCCTGATGGTGCCCCAGAATGGCCACAGCCAAATGGTTGCAAACTGAGAAGATAGGAAGAATCCTCCTTTGAAATTATAAACATGTTTCGTTTTGTCTCTTTCTCACTCTCTTACACTCCCTCTCACTCTCACGCTCACTCAGCTAACTTTTGACATTTCATCCCACTATTTCATTTTTATATGACCATTCATCCCTTGGTAGCGTGTTGAATCCATGTAAGGTCCCCAGTATAGATGACGAGTGTAGAATATTAGGATTTTCTCTGTAAGGATACCGCCAAAGAACCATAAAGGTGCATACTCAAGTGTCACTAGACCCATAATATCCCAGTCAAAATTATCGTAGTCCCAAGGACAGGCGTCAAAACGTGTTAATATATAACCAGTGCTGAATTCCCATAGGTAAGTCCACAACATGTAAATAAGTCCTCGACACAGCAATGGTACTGTGTCCTGTAAGCGATAATGAATCTGTTCGACAACAAGGATTGCAACCCCATAAATCAACAGAGACCAGACACTTGTGTTTCCAGGAAACTTGACATTCATGTTAACAACAAACTCCCAGGCTGCTGTGAACATCACTTCAATGAAATAGCCATGGATGGCATAAATATAAAATCGCATAGGTAACGATAGTGCTATATGTTGATGCATCATTGTTTGCCAGCTGTTGTGATGACGAGTGAAGAAACTTTCAGTAGAATCTGGAAGAAAAAATAAAATATCTATAAAAATACATCGAAATACACACACATGTATATATATATATATATATATATATTTATATATATAAATAATACAAAATG
>NC_068991.1:28477752-28487078 GCF_001194135.2 Octopus bimaculoides
CTCTTCCGATCTAATAACAACAGATGTCTTTCAACTAAGGATGAATTAAATTAAGCTGGTGTGTGTGGAAATAAAGTCTTACGGCAGAGATACAAGATTTCACAGGCACAAAATTGTAGTTGTGGCCAATGCCAGTGTCAGTTAACTTGCACCCATGCTGGTGGCACATAAAAAGTACCCATTACACTCTTGGAGTGGTCGGCGTTAGAAAGGGCATCCAGCCATAGAAACCACGCCAAATCAGATTGGAACCTGGTACAACTCTCCAGCTTACCAGTCTCAGTCAAACTGTCTAACCCATGCCAGCATGGAAAGCAAACATTAAATGTTGCTATTGCTGTTGTTGATGATGATTGGTACAATGGGTAAATTGTCGCTATTTTATATTTTTAATATCATGCATGTGCATTGTTTGCTTTTGATTTTGTTGACTACATAGTGTACTAGGGTCAGTTGGGCACTGTCTGTGCACAAAACAGCACCATGACGCAATTCACTTAGCCAGAAATTTGGAAACATGCTATACTGCTTGGCATGCATGCCAAAAGCTCCAATACAAACATTTCAGAGTGCTTGGGTGTGCTTGGGTGTCAATCTGAGAACATGTACCGAGAGAGATAAAAATCAAACATACAATCAACATCATGGTGTTTGGAAGGATTAGTAGTGATGGCAACATTATGCCTCCATTCACCTTCCCACACAGCCTCAGACTCAACATAGAGGCCTACATCAGGTGCTTGGAGTAGGTAGTGCTGCCCTGAGTCAAGGGGGAGGCTGCTGGAAGACCCTATATCTGGCGACAAAACTTTGCACCAGACCACACAAGCAGGAGAACCTAATCATGGCTATCGGACAATTTCTGCAACCACAGCACCCCTAACATCTGGTCACCTAACTCACCAGACTGCAACCCCCTTGATTATTATGTGTGGGGCGCAGTTGAGTGAGAGACCAACAAAACTTCTTGTAACACCAAAGATGAACTGAAGGCAAGGATTATAGCAGCATTCACCAACTTAAACAAGGAGACCATCCAGAAGAGTTGCAGGAGATTCCAAAGTCGACTGGGAGCTATGGTTGAAGCCAATGGCAATTTTATTGAATAGATTTTCTCTTTAGTATTTCAAGATATTTTTATGTTATTTTAGTAAATATATCTGTTAAAATGAGATGTCAATGTTATTTTCATTTTTGCGTAATCTAGACGACAGTTTATTCACCACACCCTGTATACACACACACACACACACACACACACACACATATATATATACATTTATCAATTCATGTACAAAGGAGCCAGGACTAAGTACAAAGCCATCATAGAGAGCGATACTAAGGGAATCTACCCACTGTACAGGAGTAAATCCTGGAACAGCACGGAAAGGACCAGTAATAAGATAAATAAGGCCAACACTTGGTATGACAACAACAAATACCAGAGTGTCATGTTCACTGATGCGACCCCTGGTGGCGAACTAGCACACCTTTTTAGAAAATCATTAAGTAAGGCTAATCTATGAATTAAAGTAGTGGAGAGGCCTCGTGCCCCTTTAAAATCCCTAATCTGTAATACCTATTCCTTTGATAAGCCCCCCTGTACAGAGTACAAATGTGTTATGTGTAGGATGAACCCACAGGTTAACCATAAGGTTAGGAATGTAGCATATAGCTTATGATGTATTGAGGGAAGGTGCAGTAACATGACAACTACCTACACAGGAGAGACTGCACACAGCATAAGAGACCATATAGGTGAACATTGGTGAGAGCTCAAAGACGAGAAACATGTTCTATCAACAAGCTCAAGCAGAACATGGGGGTTCAATTAATAACAGAGGTTAAAGTACTATCGACACAGAACTGACATGACATTTAGAGTGATTACAGAAGCTACACACATAACAGACTGAGCCTCAATAGAAAACATGAATGGAACAGTAACACCCACCACCACACGACTAAAGACAGTAGGGATGTGAAGAGAGAGGAAAGAAGGAAGAAAAAACCCCCGTAAATAATACACAGATATATACAGAGTAATACACACACACAATAGACATATATGCACTTACCTGTGATGCATATGAGAAATATAGATGCATAAAAAATACATAAATAAATATATAAATAGATAAATAAACAAATATATAAATGTATCTGTTACATAACTGTGATAAATGGAAGACAGAGGTAGATAAAATAAATAAACAAAACTATATAAAGGGCATAGATACATACAAAGTGAACCCATACACACACACAAAACCACATGGACGGCCATATGCTACCAACAACACAACTAACATGGTCAGCAGCAGCAGCTGTGCTGATGATGGCAACACCGTGGAAGAACACACATGTTTTTCTTTCTGTTTTTTCTTTCCTCGGGTCTTAGGACAGCAGCAGCACAATGGGGTAAGAGGTCGGGGCTGAGGGGAAGGCCACACGGCTGCTAAAAACTATGACACACACACACACAAACAAGGACACAAACGCATGTGCACATATAGATACACATCTTAGAAGAAAAGAATGGAGTGAATGGAGCAAGAACACACACACGAAAACAAAAAGTGTCACTGAAGAGGTCACAGATGTGTGACAAAAGATTTCTGGACAATGGACAAACGTCAAAATAATAAAAAATAATATAATAACAGTAATAAACAAGTGAAGAAAAAAAAATATAGTGTGTGTGTTTATTTGACAAAACAATAATAATAATAAATAAAATAACCATCCCAAATACGACAATATATATATATATATATATATATATATATATATATATATATATAAAAGTAAATAAATGGAGTTGAACGCAGATGTTATTCCAATTCTTCTACTATAGCCTCGGGCTGACCAAAGCCTTGTGAGTGGAATTGGTTGACAGAAACTGAAGGAAGCCTGTTGTATATATATATTTATGTGTGTATGTGGTGTGAGAGAGAGAGAGAGAGAGAGAGAGAGAGAGAGAAAGAGAGAGACTTTGTGTCTGTCTTTGTCTCCTACCACCACTTGACAACTGGTGTTGGTTTGCTTACGTCCTTGTAATTTAAGCAGTTCTGCAAAAAGAGACCAATAGAATAAATACAAGAGTTAATAAAAAGAAACAAAACATTAGTCCAGGGTTGATTTATTTGACTAAAACTTCTTCAAGGCACTTTTAGTTTAATGTCTATCATTTCATTTCATATTTCTACACTTTTTCAAATGTGTTTCAAGGTGCCAAGCAGTGGGACTGAACCTGCCATGCCTTTCTTACTTGTTTCAGTCATTGGATTGCAGCCATGCTGGGGCACCACCTTGAATAAATCTACCTCATTACTAAGGTAATTTTTTTTAAACCTTAAAAATTGCTTGATTTTAACCTTATTTTCACACATTTTTAACCTTATTTTCTAACTTTATTGACAGATTTAAACCTCATTTTAACCTTATTATTACTAATATATCCATAAACATTAAGGAGTTCGCTCTTGTTTTGATTACTTTATGATATATGAGTATTATTAATGCAATTTTAAAAAATAACTATTGTGGAAATTTATTATACTACAATATGATATAATGTTTTATATTTTGTAAGCAAAAACTGTCTTTTGTAAGGAATTTTTCAGCATCAAAAAACTGCATTCTACAAAAGCTGATATCACTTGACATAGTATCAGATCTGTTTATTCCATGGGTGAAATTTTGGGGTTCGTTAGTTGAATTATTGAATTAATTTGGTTTTTATTGAATTAATTTGGTTTTTATTGAATCTAAAATCAATGTAATTCATGATGCAACATGGGTCTTTGTTGAATTTCAATTGTTTGAGGCTTTTGTAAGCATCATAGTTGGTGAAAGCTGTTGACTGCAGCTTTCAAAATCAATTCTTTCAACTGCAGATTGTTTGAACATATTTGGATGAGGTTAGTCCTGATCTCAGGATTTCACACAGCTTCTTTCATTCTCTGCACCAAAATGTCTTCATCTTCCAAACTTTCTACAATTTTTGTAACCTTTGCAAAGTTCTTGCATAGTAATTTCAGGCATCCAACCAGCTGCCCCACCAGGTCACAAGTGGCTGAGGCAGATATCTGAGTGTTTTGAATTGCTCCCAGCAGTGTTTGTCTTTTATAGTAGCAGCCTTCATGGGGTAATCAGACAATCCACTGCAGGATAGAAAGCCTTTAATTTTAGAGCACAGTTGTGCAATAGGTAAGAGAAGCAGGTTACATGGAAGAGATTAGGATACTTGCAATGTTTCTCCAGCAGCTACCATATACCAAGTATAGTTGGAGAAAATTTTCTCCTGGAACCACCATACTTCTTAACAAATCATCAATGATCTGAGCGATGACTGTGGCAGTTAGAGCTGATTTGAGTGGCAAACATTCAATTAAGAATGTTCTTTGAGGATTTCAAGCTGAACCAACGAGTACATTTTGACAATTTTTTTTGTCATTGATCTCACTTTCATCAGCAATTAAAAATACATTTTGATCAGCCAAGCAGCTCTTGCAATTTTCAACCATATTTGCACTAAACATATCAACATATTTTTGGCATGTAGATGGAGATGGCAGTGGCTTATTGAGAGAATCAAACAAACTTCTCACACTTGTATTAATGAACTTGTGCAAAGGAATGCTAGCCTCAAGAAATACTTTGGTCAACATTGCACCCCAAGATTTATTATTTTTGGTAAATTCAAATGATTTGATCGGTGGCTGTACAATTTTAGTAGTCTTTTTAAGATGGTTTTGATATTTTTGCTCATTTTATGCGACTCAACAAAATGTCTTTTATTGCATTTGACATCAACAAGGCACAGTCTTCAGTGTTATTGATTCAATACAAATTCTTTTGAAATTTTCTCTGTAAATTCAAGAGCTTTTGCCTTTTGACTTGTTTTTGGTTTTGACATCTGAGTTAAGAATAAGAAAATCATGAAATATATATCAAAATATTATTGAGAAACAGCTAGCATACTGTACATTTACATATAGTGAAAAGACTAGCAAGGAAAAGTACTTACTTTCAAAGATAAATTTAAAATTCCTAAGTAACATCATCATCATCATCATCATCGTTTAACGTCCGCTTTCCATGCTAGCATGGGTTGGACGATTTGACTGAGGACTGGTGAAACCGGATGGCAACACCAGGCTCCAGTCTGATTTGGCAGAGTTTCTACAGCTGGATGCCCTTCCTAACGCCAACTAACAGGTGTAAAGAATTAAAACTATAAGTATATACACTTACAATTGGATGATAATAAATGATTTTGTTCTTAAAGAGGCCTGTTTCATGAATCGGAAAAAAAGATGCAAATAATCACTATTAGTGTTTGGTACTGATCACCAATAACTAATATTGGTAAAAGCACCTTGAAGTCAGAAATCTGTCTTATAGAAAAACTAAACAGACATGCTAGACTTTTGTTTATGTTCAAATGACTGGACGCACATGGTGTTAAATAATTTAACATTGAAGGGTAGGACAAGCCATAGAGAGTGCTAAAAATAGCTCCAAAGCTGTAGTCCAATACGACAGCTCCTCTAAAAGCTAGTAGGAAGAAATAGGTATGAAATTAGGTTTAATCAATATATAAAAATATATATCAATGAATTTATTTATTCTTTTCAGTAGCTAATCAAAATAAAATTTTCTTTTTAGTGAATTTCATTTTTTTAACCTTCTTTTAACTTTATTGCATGATTTTAACTTTATTAACTTTAAGAAGTGATTAATTACAATGATTAATTGTAAAAAAAAAAAGTTTTCATCTTTAGTTTTAACCTTCAAACAAATGTTTTTATGAATTTTAACTTTTTGGTAAAACAATGCATTACTCGTTAGTTATTTCTTAAGTTTGGCAACTTATTCTCTTGGCCCCTTCCGCCAAATGGCTAAACTACAAGGACATAAACAAACCAACTCCAGCTGTCAAGTGGTTGGGGTGGGACATGGATGAATGGAAACAACACATACACACATTCTTTCAGTTCAGTCAATCAAATCCTCTCATATGGCTTTGCTCAGCCCAGGGCTATCATGAGAGACACTTGCTAAAGGTGTCATGTAGTGCAACTGACAAATTGTTAAAAATGAGAACAATGTTAGAAGCTTATATCGTAAAAGGTGGTGGATTAGCAGAAATGAAAAAGTGATAGGCAAAATGCCTTGCTGTATTTAAGTACGACCACATTAGTGTTCTTTTTTGGTTCAAATCCAACAGAGGCCAACTTTAGTTTCATCATTCTGGTATCAATAAGAGAAAGTACCAACCATGTACTGGGAATAGATTATTGTAGTCACTCTTCCCCTTCCCTTACACTCTTGCCTTTTTCTAGCCTACTCTCTCACTTACCATGATAATAATATTGGTTTCAAATTTTGGTGCAAGGCCGGCAATTTTGGGGGAGAGGCAAGTCAATTGCATTGATCCCCATTAATCAACTGGTACCTATTTTATCAACCCCGAAAGGATGAAAGGCAAAGTTGACCTTGGCAGAATTTGAACTCAGAATGTAAAGACAGATGAAATGGCTCTAAGCATTTTGCCCAGCATGCTTACAATTTTGCCAGCTTACCACCTTCATAATAATAACAATATTAATAACAATAATTTCAGACTAACAGAAGCTAGAAAGCCTGATTTAGTAGTTGTAGACAAAGAGAATAGAAACTGCCAGGTAATTGGCTTTACTGTCCCAAACAATAAGAAAATTAATATGAGAGGTATAGATAAAATAACAAAGTACCAGGGTCTAGCTATTGAATTACAGAGCCTATGGATAGTGTGGGTAAAATGTATCCCTGTAGTTATAGGTGCATTAGGAACTATCTCTAAAGATTTGAACAGATCGATGGAGGAAATAGGCATAAAACTTAGTTTATTGCAGCTCCAGAAAACAGTATGATTAGGAACAGCTAGGATAATTAGGAAGGTTCTTGACATCTAAGGTTACTTGTTGTAGCTTGATGTTAGGAATTTTTTCCCAACAGTCTAATCTGTTGTGCATATATGAAATAATAATAATAATAATAATAATAATAATAATAATCTCATCCACTGCCAATAATCTTAATATCTACTTTCTGAGGAAAAACAGCCAACTCTGCTCAGACACGCTATCCATATATCAACAACAAATGTGTAGCAGACACATCTATTACCATAGCAACAAAGTATAGCATGCTGTTAAAAAAAAAAATCTCCAATTGTTAGAGACAGAGAGAAAATTATTTTTAAGCCCAGATCAGTCCTTATCCATTAGTGCTTTGGCTAAAGATATGCAAACACTGACCATATTTCCTTCATCATCGTTATCATTGTTTAACGTTCGTTTTTTATGCCGGGCATGGGTTGGATAATTTGACAGGAGCTGGCAAGCAGGAGAACTGCATCAGGTTCCAGTGTGATTTGGCTTGGTTTCTATGACTGGAAGCCCTTCCTAACGCCAACCTCTTTACAGAGTGCACTGGGTGCTTATTACATGGTGCTGGCATGGGTGCTACTACGTGACACTAGCACAGCTTTTTACGTGGCACCAGTTTGCAGGCCAGTCCTCCTTAGAAATTCAACCAAGCACAAGTAAATGGCAGAAGTAGCTCATGATTCTCTAAGACTCTCCTTATTTCTAAATAACATACCTAAGACTATATTACAACAAAACCTCAATTAATGTTCTTGAAAACTACTGAAACATCTAGAAACTCACAGTCGCACCCTCCAAACACTTTTAAGATAATAAATGTCAATATGATGTTACATACTGTCAGTTAAAGTTATAATAAAATTAGAAACCTAGTTTAATTAAGATATATTGTTATTAATAAATCATGACACAGATTAAACAAATCAACTTTTAATAATGAGTACTACTGAGTAATGAATAATTCATTGCATTGCTTGTGTGAAGTATTGAACCTATGACCTCTTGTTGTGAACTTCCAGCACTTCACCATGATCTAGTGTCAAAAATAAGTGTTTTATGGCTATTTCAACAATTTGGCGTATGATTCAGTAATTAGAAATAAGTGTTTGGTATATTTTTCACTAGGAAATTTAGGTCATGGTTTTATTATGCTATGTGCTCTCTGTCATCACTTTTCAGGCAACTAAAGTCATTACACACACACAAACTCATGCCACTACCACCACACACACATCCATACAGAACTCACCACTACCCTCTCACACACACATACACACACACACACACACACACACACACAAATATCACATGTATGCATGCACACACACCACACCAATGCACACACTGTACAACCCAATCCTTCCATCATCACATTGTACACAACAACTTGCCCTTTCAAATTGTTCAACTATGCAGTCACCTGCTCTGTTAGAAATAGCAGCTAAATCTGCCATTTTTAAAAAAGGAAGGGCACATTAGATAACGATGTCCTAGACATTAGGCCTGAAACAGCAGTGTTAGTAGGAGTGTCAATAAGAGATTTGCTTAATGTAGAACTGACTGACTGACCAGGAACTAAACAACCTTGTGCAAGACCTTCCATTTCTCCATCACACAGTACAGCATACATATCCCACTTCCTGTCAACTATGACTGCAAGAGAGTGCACTGTATTAAAGCATTCAGGTGTTAAACTGCACATTAATCTTTAAACAAGGCTCAAGGGTCAAAACTAGTCAATTACATCGACACCCCCACCCCACCCCCAGTGTTTCACTGGTACTTAATTTATCGACCCTGAAAGGATGAAAGGCAAAGTCAACCTTGGCAGAATTTGAACTCAGAACATAAAGCAGGACGAAATGCTGCTAAGCATTTTGCTTGGTGTGGTAACAATTTTGCCAGCTCACCACCTTAATAATAATAATAATCATCATCAGCAGCATCATCACTTATCTGTTTTCCATGCTGGGTATGGGTTGGGTGGTTTGACTGAAAACTGGTAAGCCAGGGAATTGCACCAGATTCTAATTTGATTTGGCATGGTTTCTATGGCCGGATGCCCTTCCTAATGCCAACCACTCCAAGAGTGTAGTGGGTGCTTTATAATAATAATAATAATAATAATAATAATGGTTTCAAATTTTGCTACAAGAGTAACTATTTTGGAGGAAGGGACTTAGTCGATCACATTGACCCCAGTTTTCAACTGGTACTTATTTTATCAACCCCAAAAGGATGAAAGGCAAAGTCGGCCTCAGCAGAACATAAGGACAGATGAAAAGCCACTAAGCATTTCGCCTGGCTTGCTGCCTTATACAATAATAATAATAATAATGGTTTCAAATTTTGGCACAGGATCAGCAATTTTGGGGTAGAGGTAAGTCG
>NC_068991.1:28487349-28503204 GCF_001194135.2 Octopus bimaculoides
GAGGAGGAAGAGGAGGAGGATCCTTTCTAATATAAGCATAAGGCCTGAAATTTCTGGAAAGAGGGTAATTGATTACATCAACTCAACTCCACTGTTTAACTGGTATTTCATTTATTGACCCCAAAAGAATGAAAGGCAAAGTCAATCTCAGTGAAATTTGAACTCAGAACATTAAGCCAGAAGAAATGCCACTAAGCATTTCATCCAGTGCTGCTAATGATTTGCCAGAAGAATAATGATATCACCAGAGAAGATTTCAGAAAATGACAAAGGAACCACACACTGGGATACACCAAGAGTAATCAACCAGACATTGTTGTCAAAGATTATCAGAAAAAAAAAATCAACACATCAGTCCCAACAGATTACAGAAATGGAAAAACTATTGAAATATAGGGTAAAGTCTATTTGTCAACATAAAGTGGCAATCCTGATTAGGATGGTGTTACTACCTTTTTTTAGCCCCAGGTAAACATCTTTTCCAGCTGGCTATCGATGCTTTCAATAAAAGATGCTTCCCTGAGGCTAAAAGAAAAGGGTAGTAAAACCATCCTAATCAGGATTGCCACTTTACGTTGGCAAATAGACTTTACTCTGACATACTGTTACTCTCTTTTACTCTTCTATTTGTTTCAGTCATTTGACTGCGGCCATGCTGGAGCACCGCCTATAGTCGAGCAAATCGACCCCAGGACTTATTCTTTGGATGTCAAGTACTTATTCTATCGGTCTGTTTTGCCAAACCGCTTTCTCACTCAGAGATTTAAACCTAATTGTTTTTCTCTTTATTGAAATATAAAAATCTGGAAATAGAAACATCTTGAATGTGGTGTTTAGAAACGGGAATAACAGGTACTTTAGGTATGATAAAAAAAAATTATGCAGAAAAATACAAAACCAAAACTCCAGAACCTCCTAGCATAAAGCTGAACTCTGCTCCCTTGGGTTTTGTAGTGTCTTATGAACTGCATGGCAATTTCACTTGCACTGGTGGCACGAGAAAAGTACCCAGTAGCATGCTGTAAAGTGGTGAACATTAGGAAGGGCATCCAGCAGTGGAAACCATGCCAATGGAGCAAGATACAGTCCTTAGATCCATGGAACTTGGACATTAAATGATGATGATGAAAATAGCACTGCCAGACACAGCACATTTCTTACATAGAGTATTTCAAATACATTAAAAATAACAACACTAAAACAAACCACAGTACATACCAAAGGCACAGAGAGCTGCACTCAGTAGAGGA
This sequence comes from Octopus bimaculoides, assembly GCF_001194135.2. Classification (NCBI taxonomy): domain Eukaryota; kingdom Metazoa; phylum Mollusca; class Cephalopoda; order Octopoda; family Octopodidae; genus Octopus; species Octopus bimaculoides. The sequence goes on from NC_068991.1 coordinate 28,488,600, forward strand.
GTAAAAGCATACAATAGGTATAAGATTACTGAACAACAACAACAATAATAATAAAGGTACAATGCCTGTAATTTCGTGGGAGGAGTAAGTTGATTACATCTACCCCAGTGTTTAACTGGTACTTATTTTATCAACCTTTGAAAGGCTGAAAAGTACAGTCACCCTTGGTGGAATTTGAACTCAGAATGTAGAGACAGATGAAATACTGCTAAGCATTTTGCCTCTAGTGCAAATGATTCTGCACGTTCTAAAAACACTGTCAACTTGAGAATATTTAAGCCCCAAAACCTTTTTAAATCACAAATAGTACAACAAATGTTCAATGTAATTTTAATTCTCAGTACTTTGTTTCCTTTTCCTGAAACATATCATTGCTACTCATAAATAACCCCCACAGTAAAATGTCTAACTTGCTGTTTCTTGAAGTTTCTGGGTGATACATGAAACAGCTTGCATAAAACAAAGCAACAACAATGAAAACATAATGATAATGATTCCAAATTTTGGTACAGGGCCAGCAGTTTTTGAAGGGAGGGGGAAGTTGATTATCTCGACGACAGTGTTAAACTGGTACTTATTTTATTGACCCCCAAAAAGATAAAAGGCAAATTTGAGCTTGGCAGAATTTGAACTCAGAATGAAAAGCAAGAAGAAATGCCACTAAGCAGTTTGCCTGGCAAGCTAATGATTCTGCCAGATTTTTACTAATGGCACAAAGCCTGAAATTTTAGTGGGTAGGGGACTAGTCTGTTACATTGACCCCAGTGTTTCACTGGTACTTAATTTATCAACCCCAAAAAGATGAAAGGCAAATTCGACCGCGACGGAATTTGAACTCAGAACGTACACAAACAAAACACTGTTAACCATTTTGCCCTGCACACTAACAATTCTGCCAGCTCACCACCTTTATAATAATGATAATAATAATCCTTTCTACAATAGACACAAAACCTGAAAAAGGCCTGAAATTTTAGGACATGGTAAGATTCTAAACTTCTGGTTAAAATAACTATCAGAGACACATGAGGTGTGAGTAGAGGGAGCAGCAGACAACACCACTAAAGAGGAAACCATCTTAATTCCCAAAACAGTAAGCCCTAAAATCTACAGACCAATAAACTGTCTGGTAGGGAAACAGCAGTTAACAGGGGAAGTAATCAAAAAGAATGCTGGAAAATTTGAAAGCAATAAAGAAGATAAAGCACTACTGATCACAAGAAAAGAAGACACCAAGAAAATGTTGAACAGGACTGCTGCTAAATTTGAGAAGCAAAAAGTTTCAAGTTCAAGAGAAGAGAAGGAAAAAATAATGATAAAGAGGAGGAGGTCAACTAACAGACAAAAAAAAAAAACAAAAAAAAAAAAAAAGCATTCATTAATGCTTGTAATCAAAGTAGTTCCCAGAATGAAGATACTTCATTCTGCATTTGCAGATCAAGTGAAAAAGTTGGTGGTCCAGTGGCTCAAAATGTCTAACTGCAGGCTTATGGAGTATTTGGTTGTTACACTAGATGTCAAGAAGGTGTTCACAGAAGTTATCCCCAATATGACAGTCAGTTTGACCCATGTATAGAGAGATTTGCAGAGTTTGCAGGTGATAGTAAATAAGATTGGTAAGGGATACAGTCAAAGTGACTTGCCATTGGGTTTGGGGGTCTAGTTATGAATAAACTATTGTTGGAGATAAAGAAGCAAGAGTAATATATACTGTAAGAGTATTTGAAGAGGACAGTGCAATGCAATAGGGAGTTTTTGACCAAGAGGTTTTGCTAGATTTCAAAAGAGGGCATAACTGGGAAAAATAGGAGCGATTTGAAAGTCAGAAGAAAGGAAGTGAAAATTGCAGGTGGTGGAGGTATATACCCTGTTGAAGCAGCAGAATAACAAGTGAAAGTTGTTATTGGTGGGGTGTGCATATCAGACAATTGGAAAATTATGAGAAGATATCAGTTTTAGAGAAAAGTGGAACAGTTAAGTTAGGAATAAGTCAATGGCTTTATAACTCACAATGGTAGGAATGTGGCAGTGACAGATAAGTTGGTGAACAGTGATGGCAGAAATGTCAGAGGTGGTAAGAGTAAATTCCAGAACAAGCCGGGGAAGGTGTTGACACAGACTAAAGTTCCTAGTTAGACAGACAGACCAACAATAGTTCAATTATATACAATGACAATTGAGTTGAAGTATGTAAGGTCATATAGTTTGCTACACTGCAGGAAAAGGAAGTTAGAAAATAGCCTAAATTGTTATGTAATGTTTTACTGATGAGGTCTAACAAGACTAAAACACATCTAAAATTGTCCCTGAAAACTTACTCCTGTTACATTCTAATTTAAATTAAATTCCAGGGCTGTTCCCACTATCTTTTTTGACAGGAAATAATCATTCATGTTCTTTATCTTCTGATGCACAAAAGAGAAATAGCCCAGTTTTTATCCTTCTCTATGTCATGTGATTTTAGCATTTCTTCTTTTTCTTATTATTTTTACAAACCTTCTAAACTCATTGCCACTTCTACAACAGAAGTCAGAATACATGGATTCTGATGGTCCTTCTGTATTCACCTAAGACGAAGACAGCGCACAGACAGCACAAGTTACAACAGCTACAAGCTGTTGTATATATCAGACAAAAAAGTAAGCAACTGAACAGTTGAGTGACAGTAAAGACAATCTTAGTGACAGCAAAGACAATCACTGAAAGAAAAATTATTTGGGAATGGAGAAAATAGGACGAAGTATGAAAGAACATAAGAATGAAAAAATAGACTTTATCCTAAATCAGTAAACTACCAAAAATGGTAGGAACATATAATTATGGACACACAATCAATGAACTATGGGGTGTAGAGATTTCAAAGGTGACAATGTGTGAAGTAAGAGGACTGATTAGGAGGAAAAGGGGGTAATATACAAGCAGATGAACTTACTGGAACTTGGTACAACTATATCACGAAAAAGTATAAAGACCAGGAGACAATTGAAGAGTAGGAGTAAAACTGGAGTTTTATAAATACATGATTCATACCAGGAAGGAAACAAAAATTGAATGAGGGCAAATAAGCAACATAGATAAAGTGTAGTTAACATCTGATGTGTCATCAAATGGAAGTCTTGAAAACTAAAGGGGCAAAGGCAGAGGCTAGAAAAACAGGTGAGCACGAACACCCCACCCCTATTATACTGTCATTTTGGCCTGTTGTGCAGACAACACCAAACTCACTCTTTTACTAAACTCTAAACAAAAACAATGCCTAAATTTATTATCTCAGTTGATGTTTTTTTCATATTTATCACAAAAAGTGGATGGACAAAGGTAGTAGGAAACTTAGGTTGGCGAAAAAGCATGATTTCAGCATCATTTTGACCTGTTGATGAAGCCATCATCATCTTAAAGTCCACTTTTCTATGCTTGCATGGGTCAGACCAAATTTCTTGAGGTAGTTTTTCTACAACCAAATGTCCTTCCTGTTGCCAACCCTTACTTTTTTCCAAGGTAATATCTCCCCATGACTGGACACATTTTGGTGCAAAATTTGAAATAAAAAAACACCACTTGTAAGATGATGACACTCGTTTACAATTATCAAGGGATGTCAAGACAAAGAGATACTACATACACATACATAAATATATATATGACAAGCTTCTTTCAGTTTCTGTCAATGAAATCTACTCACAAGTCTTTTAGCTGCCTAAGGCAACAGTAGAAGACATTTGTCCAAGGTGCCATGCAATGGGATTGAACCTAAAGCAAACTCCTTAACCACACAGCCATGCATGTACCTATTCACTAATATGGGAGACCATAAAATAGGACCAAGAAAGGAAAAACTACAGCAATTAAAAACTAAATAAGAAAGAGGCAGGTGATAAACAGAAAGGCACTTCCAAAATGAGAAGAAAGGGTGTACCAGTATATAGTTGTTCATCCTGATAGAAATAGCACACAAATTCCCTCAAATCATACTACTACTGTTTTAACAATGGAAGTCCTAGGTATACACAAAGATGGAGTAGTCAAGGTTAGAACACTTTTGATCTCTAGCAAAGACACTGAGTTACTAATTCAACAACCTCTTCAGAAAATATGTATTAACCATCACAATCTACATAGGGCAAGTGTTGTTCAGCCACAGATCAGCTCTCATCAGTATTTCAGACATGATCAAAGCATTCCAGACATGACTATCCTATCTTATTTTTAAACAACATTTTTATGATCCTATTATCCAATGGCTTAGTGTTATTTGAGGGTCAGTTGACTGTTATTTCTAACAAATCAAGCAACCAAGTACAGGTTTCCTCATTGTTTAGACTCCCTTCTTGTAAGTGTGATCTAAGGGAAGATCCAGCTACTGTTTCTGGGGGCTTTTTTTGTAGGTCACATCAAACAACCACCCAAAGGCTTCCTTTACTGGATTTTGTTTTTATTTCTTGTAGACCAAGTATCAATATAGAGGCAGGTATCCTTGTGGCTCATCAGAACATGTGCATAGCACTGACATTTGAGGAAGAGAAAATGACAGCAACAAATAAGATCCTGTGCTTCCAGAAGTTGGGAAACAGTTAAGTAATTTATCCACTGGAGTAAATGGAAATATGGTGTTAAGGTGGAATTTGTGATGGCTAAGAGGAATTGGCAGTTAACCATGATGAGTGGAAGACTGCAAGTCACATGTACCCTGAAGTATTTGGAGAATGGTATGTAAAATATGTACCCATCATTCCATTTGCAAACAGCACAAAGATAACAACACATAATCACCAAGGTTAACATAACTTTCTTGTAAATATAGACACCCATTCTGATTTTTTAGGTTTTTTTTTTTTTTTTTTTGCCAAAATACAATTTTAAGAGGTTATAACTGATTCAACAATTTCTTACATCAGCAGATTATCACAAATTTTTAAGTAGATGAACTTTAATTCAGTAATTCAGTAATGCAAGTCAATACTTCTGAATATTCCTCGTTACTTCTTGATACACCTCAATACTTATTAACCCTTTAGTATTCAGATTACTGTCAAATGTAATGCTCTTTGAGATTCTGATGATCTGGTTGCTTATTTTTATACTGACATTGTAGCATAAGTGTGAGAGGTTGAACTTGGCTTGTTTGAACATAAAACAAGTAGGATGTTTTAGATGGACATGGCCAGTTTAAACTCCTCACTGCTTCTTGATACTCCTTGTTACTTATTTAACATTCCTTGTTACTTCTTGATACTCTTCACTACTTGTTAATACTCCTCAGTTATTTTTTATACTTCTCTCTCTTATTCAATACTCCTCATTACTTCACTCACAAAGATACTGAGCAGCCAGAAGCTATAGGAGAAAAACCTATAGCAGCTAAATCTCCCTCAAATCAATCTACTATAATAAATAAAAAACAAAGACACGTTACACAAGGAATGATCATAGTTGGAAGACTTTTCATTGCAGGTCTGCTTGATCAAAGCTGACCTGGGGTTACACAAGACCAACCCTTAGCTATGAAGGTCACCTGACCTAGGGCTAGACAAGAACTTACCCCATCCCTCGCCATTATATATATTTATATAGGAGATACCATTATTAATGTTCACACTATAGAACTGGTTTGTTAATTAATTACCTCACATATATCTCTACTGCTGCTGCTGCTGTTATCATATAATTAATCAGTAAATTGCAAATCATCAATACCAGAAATAGATCACATAAATAACAAATATTAAGTAGTAAAACAATAACAACTACAAGTAAAACTAATAATCTTGATGATGTGTTTAGCAGGTACATTTTTAGTACATTTTAAACTTTGGTTGTTCTCTAACACACACACACACACACACACACACACACACACACACACACACACACACACACACACACACACACACACACACACACACACACACACACACAGATGCTCAACTAACACTGCTCTTTCTCCTCCTCTCTATCTCATTGTTTCACTCTCTACCAATTTGTAGGTGGTGGTAGTGTAGCTGTAGTACTCCAGCTGAAGCAGCAGTAAACAACCATGATAATATTATTGCCAAATAATAGATAAAACAGATAATTAAGATGATGATACAACAACAACAACCATAATGCAAGACTATTAAACATCAATGTGTACGAGTTTTTTTTTTCTTTGCTTACTAGGGCTAAAGAGATAACTCTGTCTTCAGTTTTAATGGCTTGTTGAAGTTGTTTAGCCTCGAGTCAGCTCTGACTGAGCAGATTTATAATCAAAGCCATTCCAGCCATGACCATTGTCTTTTTCTTATTTGCAGAGAACCCAGGACCACATTATTGAATGTGTTCTTTTCTAAGATGGCATGGTGTGATTTGAGGAAGATTTAGCTGCTATTTCTAGCAGGTTTAGCAACCACATAGAAGCTGGATATGGTTGCCTTTTTGGGTCAATTTATGGACTATATAGTGAAGCATGAGATCACAAGTTCAATCTTTGCTCAAGTATTGATTATTTCCTTGAACTCTGCCAGTTTAGCTAAATCCTTCACTGGGAATTCATAATATCCAAATATATAGTGCTTGATAAAAGATTTTTGTTGTGCAGCCCCAGGGCAATATCAAATAATTAGGCCTTCAATAGACACTGTCCGGCCATGAAAATCATGTAGAAACTACATTATTTACATGAAATTAATATTGTACTGAATGATATGTGCAAAAAAATTCTGAATCAATTATAATTTCTTTTAGCTTTCTTCATCAGAAAAAAACAAAAATCTAACAGCTTCCATCAGTGACATAGAAAGGGGAGATAATTACAAGAACTCAACTTTTTTTTAATTGTTTCAGTCATTTGACTACAGTCATGCTGGGGCACAGCCTTCAAGAATTTTTAGTTGAATGAATCGACCCCAGGACTTATTTTTTTAAGCCTGGTACTTCTATTGGTCTCTTCTGCCAAACTACTGATTTATGAGGATGTAAACACACCAACACCAGTTGTCAAGCAGTGGTGCAGGACAAACATAGACACAAAGACACACACACACATATGATGGGCTTCTTTCAGTTTCCATCTACTAAATCCACTCACAAGGCTTTGGTTGGCCAAAGGCTATACTAGAAAACACTTGCCCAAGATGCCACACAGTGGGACTGAACCTGGAATCATGTGGTTGGGAAGCAAGCTTCCTACCACACAGCCACACCTGTGCCTATGAGAATTTTTTTAAAAAAAGATTCAGTTCTTATGCTTAAGGTAAAATATGATCTTTGTTAGTGATAATGACAGCAACAGACATGTCTTAGTATTACTAACATGAACACAATAAGTAGACAAATTTTCACACATAAAGATAAGGTTATGAAGATTTTTAACTAGTAGTAATTAAAATTTTAATTAATTAATTTTATTCTCTATTAAGCACCATTTACTACATGATCTCAAGTATTTTCATACTTAACAAGGTGAAAGTCATCTCATAAGGATTTGACTATGTTTAGTTGGCCCACAGACCATGTAGGAGCTCTTTTGATGACTCGGGTAACTTATTTATGTCAGGGTTTCCTTTTTTTTTTTCTTCAGTGTGCATCTGCAAATACAGTAATCATCACAGACTGTTATTTATCACTGACCAGGTCAGACCTTAAATATTTGAACAAGAGGTCACTCAATGTAGTGATGAGTTTGCAGCCAGGTGTTAGAAGTAGTTACCATAAGGTGCAAACATGGTAATTATCATATATATGTGTAGATATGGCTGTGTGGTTACAAAGATTCCTTCCTAACCAAACAATTTTGGGTTCAGTCTCATTGCATGGTACCTTGGGCAAGTGTCTTCTAATATAGCTTGTGAGTGAATATGGTAAATAGAAACAGTAAAAACTCATCATATATATATATATATATCATTGTTATTACATTAAACTGTCATATGTCCAAATTTAGCCAAATACGTTTTTTTCAATATTTATTTTTGCTTGCAATAGCCAGTTCTTTTGGTCAGACTGTATCTTCAGCTGCTTCAGATGCCAAGATGTCAAAAATTGTCAAAGTATTGTACAATGGTTTTGCTATGGAATGGTGAAAACATTTTTCCGGTTTCTGAAAAAGCAACATTTGGGGCCTACAACACTTTTGCATAATAGCAATGATGTGTGTGTGTGTGTGTGTGTGTGCGTGCGCGCATGTGTGTGCGTGTAGATAGATAGATAGATAGATAGATAGATAGATAGATATAAGTGTGTTGGAATCTGATTATGTTTGTGCCTCTTTGTCTTGACATCACTTGATAGTTGTAAATAAGTGTCACTGCCAAACAAGCAGTGTCACTCATTTCCAATATTCTACAAAAACATGCCTGGCCACAGAGAAATATTACCTTGCTTGGTAACTGGTGAATGTTGGTGACAGGAAGGAAAATCTACCTCAATAAACTCCATTTGATCCATGCAAGACGGAAAAGTAGATGTTAAGACGAAGATAATGATATATGAACACATAATTGCACATTAATAAATACTGTACCATCAATGCATGGTTTTGAATAAACTGTGGTTTATCCAGAGTCTATTTTCACCACAAAGTTTCACTGCAACTCATGTTGCAGAGGAAATTTATCAGTGACCAACTTGCAACAAAAATTTTGACATCACATGAAATAAATTTGAAGTGATATACATTTCTTTATTGCCCACAGGAGGCTAAACATAGAAGGGGACAAACAAGGACAGACAAAGGGATTAAGTTGATTACATCAACTCCACTGCATAACTGGTACTTATTTAATCGACCCCAAGTGGATGAAAGGCAAAGTCAACCATGGCGGAATTTGAACTCAGAATGTAACGGCAGACGAAATACCACTAAGCATTTCACCTGGCATGCTAATGATTCACCTGGCATGCTAATGATTCTGCCAGCTCACCACCATTCTTTTGAAGTGATACAGGCACAGTTGTAGCTGTGCGGTAAGAAGCTTGCTTCCCAACCACATGGTTCTGGGTTCAGTCCCACTGCATGGCACCTTGAGCAAGTGTCTCCTACTATAGTCTGGAGTCAACCAAAGCCTTGTGAATGGCTTTAGTAGATGAAATCTGAATGAAGCCTGTTGTGTGTGTGTCTTTGTGTCCATGTTTGTCCCCCACTACCACTTGACAACCAGTGTCAGTGTGTTTACATCCCTGTAACTTAGCGGTTTAGCAAAATAGATCGATAGGTTAAAAAGAAAGTAACTGCTGGGGTCAATTCATTCGACTAAAAATTCTTCAAGACAGTGCCCCAGCATGGCCACAGTCTAATGAATGAAGCAAGTAAAAGTGAGAAAAAAAGATGATTGTGACATTATGATTAATGTAATTGAAAGAATGGCTGTTCTGTGATGAAATTACTAAACATGACAAGTAAGAAAACTGAAAGGAATTTATTCTTTTAAACCATTTCTCATTCTTTTGAAACTATATCGTTAACCCTTTCATTACAATATTTCTGTTCGAATAAACCAGCCTTTGTTTCAATCAATTGTGAAAATAATGATGAATTTCGTAAAATAACTTCATTCTTATTGAGCTGTTGTTTAGGATATAACATGAATTTTGATGGAAAATTTTAATTTAGATCACTTTGAACAGGAAGTGTGTATCAGGGGCTGTCTGAGGTAGGTTGGTTATCAAAAGACTTGAAGAGCAAAATAAATAACCATTTATAGACTTGAACAAGTTCACTGTAATACTTCATTGTTTCAATTCACTTTACCATCATCTCCCTTTTCATATATTTTTTATTAAATTATTAATAGTATCCTCTCTGTCTCTATATAAATAAATATATATATATATATATAGTTTTAGGGAAAACTATATATATATAAGGCTCAATCTAATTTTAATTTTTATAAATTGATTTTAATTGAGTTTTTTACCTGTAATTTTGGATTTTGTCCCTAATATTATTATATATATATATATATAAATCTTGTCCAACCTTTCTGCATGCCATACTTTAACCACAAGCCTCAGCATCTACCTCTAATATATTGAACAGGTTTCTTTTAGAAAACAAATGCTGTGCCAACTCCTGACATCACAGTGAATGGAAAAAAAATAAAAATCAGCACAAGAAGAGCAAAGAGATTCAACATAATTTGGCAACTGCAAAACTGTGAGCAGGTTGAAATCTCTAGACTATTGAGCAAGAAATCACCTTGAAGAATTGATTCCTTTCCATAGAAGAAAGAAGTTATAGATGTAATGATGTTGAAAGATATAATGTTCATAGTTTCCAAAAGATAGCAGGAATATCAGAGAAGTAGTTAGATATGAAACAGCATTTCAAACCCACAAACTCAGTTTGCCAAGCACTTACAGTCTTGATGTCTATGTAGATATATCCACTTGTAAGGAGTAATGTAATATTATGAGATGCAACTACAATGAGGTTTCTTTATTGACTAAGCACTGATATAATATAGTTCTTGATTGTAGAACTATTTCCAGTGATCTGCTGTGGCTGACACAACTTTTTACATCCACCATGTTTCATCATCCATTCAAATTACATGAGCCAAAAGAACAGCCCATAGCCTTCAGTTGAATGCTACTGTTGGTCGGAAACTTTGGTCCCTTAAATGAAAACAGCACTGTCATGCCAGTTATCAGGAATATAAACAAAAGTCTGAAGTTATAAACTGACTCATGATGACAGGAAGAACAGAGCTTAGACTGTACATAATGATACATAGAGAGACAGACAGACAGAGACTGAGACGCCCAGACCGACAGACACAGAAATATAGATAGATAGAGAGAGAGATTAAGACAAGAAGAGAGGGAGAATAGGAAAGGCTGGGAGGGAGTGAAAGAAACTTTGTTTAAATTACACAGACAGTCATGTGCTTCTAGTAGTTTAGGTTACATAATTTGAAGAATGCTAGGCAGAGAGAGCGGAGGTCAGGAGGGTTAAAGAAAGAAATTATTTTCAGGTCCTCTAGAAACAAAATAAGCCAAGGTTCTAAACAAGATCTAACAACCATTAGGTAATATACACAACAATCAAAGATTACTAATATACAAACACATACCTATTTAGCTATGAATAGTGTAGGTGCATGGCTCAGTGGCTGGAGTGTCAGGCTTACAATCATGAGGTTACGAGTTCAATTCCCAGTCTGGGCTATGTGTTGTGTTCTTGAGCAAGACACTTTATTTCACATTCCTCCAGTTCACTCAGCTGTAGAGTTGTGACATAATTGGTGCCAAGTTGTATTGACCTTTGCCTTTCCTTTGGACAACATCGGGGGAGTGGAGAGGGGAGACTGGTATGTATGGGCAAGTGCTGGTTTTCCACAAATAATCTTGCCCAGACTTATGCCTTGGAGAAGAACTTTCTCACTGCAATTCAATGGTCATTTGTGACCAAAGGGGTCCTTACCCTTACCCTTTTTAATAGCGAGACCTGCAAACAACAGCAGCCAATTTTGCTTCAAATCACAACTTAGCATCTTTAAAAATAAGGGAAGGAGACATTGGATAACATAGTCCTAGATACATAATGTCTGAAAAACAAAATAAATAAAGTAACATAGCTATAAGTGAAATGCTTTTGATTTTAAGTTCTGTTCATTCAGGGCTGACAGCAATAGACAACAGACTTCCATGTGGTTGCTTACCTTGCAAGAAATAGCAGGTTAAAACCTCCCTCAAATTACACCCTATTACCTTAAAACAAAGGGTACATTGGATAAGCTAGTTCTATATAACCTTTAAAAGTTGGGGTGGTTATAGTTGGATGACCTTTGATCAAAGTTCTACTCAATCAATATTGAATTTGGACAAAACAAGAGATAAATGTAGGCCTCTATGTGGCTGTTTGATTGCTAGAAAATAGAAATTCAAATCCCAAACTATCATCTTAAAACAAAGAAGGTCACATTTGAGAAAGCAGATACATACATAACTGTAAAAATGTTGAATTGGTCATGGCTGGTTTACTATTTTGTCAAGAGTGACCTGAGGCTAAACAACAAGGTAGAACATAACAAGCTGCAGATATACAGGCATAGTTATTTACAGTTATTGTTTAACCTCACACCAGCCTAATCAAGCAGACCTATGATAAAAGGCATCCCAGCTATGACCACCCTGTCCTTTTTCAGGCAATGTGTATGCAACAACATTATCCAATGTGTCTGTTACTGTTTTCTGTTTTCTAAGATGCTAGGGTATAACGTGGAGGATACTTGGCTGTTATTGCTAGCAGATCAAGTGGTCATGTACAGGCTACCCCAGTAGGTTGTTATTTCAAAAGTAGGCTGCATGAGTAAAGCATGGCAGATCAGAGACAAAAGGAAATAAGTTATATAATGCCAGGTAGCCATGTATGTCCTCTATAGCAGAACACTTGTTCCTGTTCCATTATCATACTTTAGTCTCTCAACACCTAGCATAAAGCCAACTCCCACTCCTCTAGTACAACCCCACTGAGTTGATTGTCTTGCAAATCACTTGCAACCTCACAAGTGTTGATGTCATGAACAAAGCACCCAGTACACTCTGTCAAGTGGCTGATGTTAAGAAAGGCATCCAGCCTTAGAAACCATGCTAAAGCAGACACTGGAACTTGATGCAGTCCTCCAGCTGTCAAGCCATCCAGTCCATGCCAGCATGGAAGACAGAATTAAATGATGATGATTTTTTAATAGGTTTCGACTGGTTGCTGGCTGCAGACTGCTATTTCTAGAGCTGATTGGTATTTATAGCATTAGAGGTCAACAGTTGTACATAGAAGACAACAGAATCTGTTGAGATTTTTGACAACTTTTATTCTTTTCATACACAAGCAAGACAAATAGTGTTGTTATTACAAATAACACATGTTGAGAGAGTTTGGATGTTGTTGTTCTTGGTGTAATAGTAATAGTATTCAAAAGTTGTTGTGTTGCTGTCGATAATTCATTATGTTGATTTCGGCTCGGTTCAGCTGCTGCTCGTGTCGCTTCACCATCCATTTGCAGTGTCATCTCATGCCTTCTCTGCTACATCCCAAAGCTCTTTGTCTGGTAGTTGCACATGTGTCAGTTTTACACTGATTGAGGGGCTCAGAAAGGAGCACACCAAAAGCTGAATTTATTGCTGGAACCTATTCCATGTGATGTCATGATTGCTCAGCTTTTGTTGCTTATGTGGGTAACATTCCAGTGAACCACGACATCAAGTGGTTGTTGAATATTCCTACTACACTGATGCTACAGGTGATTCTGTTGATACTGTAGTTGTTTAACTCTCAAGTAAACTCTGATTGAACAGACTTATGATCAAAGGTGTTCCAGTCATGGTCCTCTAGCTTTTTTATTTTCCTGAGAGTGCTTACAGGACTGTATTCTCCAAATGTGCCCCTTTAAGGTGAGTGAAATTTGAGAGCTATTTCAAGGAGGTAAAGCAGCTGTGCAGGGGCTCCCTGTTGGCTCATATTAACAGTGTTTCACCTCAGGTCAGGCCTGATCAAGCTGGATTATAATCAAAGATGTCTTAATCATGACTATTCTAGATTTTCTTTTCTATATCAGTGACTATATTGTCCCAAATATCATTTACTTAAGGCAACAGGATACAGTTTGAAGGAGACTTGGCTACTATATCTAGTAGATGAAGTCTCCTTTATTGGCAAGTATTGAGAAAGTGACAATACTCATATGGAGTCAAGAAATAATGAAGAAAATGAATTGCAACCTGAAAGTATCATTAGAGCATATAGCAGCCAAATGCCCCTCAAATCATATCTACTGGTATTTAGAGTATTTAATATACTCTTGGAATCAAAGTTTCAACAAAAATGAAAGTGGAGGAGGGGGAGAAAGAGAGTGAGTGAGAGAGAGAGGATCAACTTTTATCATGGGTTTGGTCAATCAGAATTGATTTGGAAGATGAATCAAAAGTCATTTAGAGCTGGGGTGAGAGTCTAAACAACATCACTAAATTTTATAGTAATACTAAACTGTTATAGAATTGATAATATGATGAAAGATGGTGACACCAGTGGACAGTAGCCATGGAAAATGTTGAACCAATGAATAAAACATGAGATATACAAAAAAAAAATAAAGTATCAAGATTCATAAAATGGTGATATATTGCAGATCCAGCTAACCCACACAAACATAAATAACGTTGATAAATGACCATAAGCAGGATGATCATCATCAAATTGATGACATGTCTAACTCCTAAATCCTTTTTCCTATATATATATATATATACTCTTTCTGCTGTTCAGAAAACAAAGATGATTATTAGTGGTGAGAGAAAATCTGATGACTTGATTCAACATTATTATAGACCACATAATTTCATATACATGAGTGCATGAGTATGTGTAAGTTTGCTTGTGTATGTGTGTGTGTATGTAAGTAAACAGTTGTGTATGTGTTTCTATGTCTTAATACTGTGTGTATGTGTAAATGTGCAAAATAGGTAAAATGAATCTGTAACAGGATTTTAATCAAACTAACTGACATGTCTGCTGATGAGAATGACAGGTGACTTGACCATGAACCACACATACACATTATACAGATGATTGATATATACATATATACACAAACACACACATATATATATATATATATATATATATATA
>NC_068991.1:28505609-28512550 GCF_001194135.2 Octopus bimaculoides
GTGTGTATACATATATACATACATGTATATATATTTACACACACACACACACATATATATATATTAGAAGGTTTGGAGGTGTGAATATATATACATACATCATCATCATCATCGTTTAACGTACGCTTTTCATGCTACCATGGGTTGGACGATTTGACTGAGGACTGGTGAAACCAGATGGCTACACCAGGCTCCAATCTGATTTGGCAGAGTTTCTACAGCTGGATGCCCTTACTAACGCCAACCACTCCGAGAGTGTAGTGGGTGCTTTTACGTGCCACCGGCACGAAGGCCAGTCAGGCATTACTGGCAACGGCCACACTCAAAATGGTGTATTTTACGTGCCACCCGCACAAGAGCCAGTCCAGGGGCACTGGCAATGATCTCGCCCGAAAGTCCTTACACATGCCGCGGGCACATTTATATGGATGTATATATGTATATCTATATTCCTGCACATATATATACTTGTGTATATATACATGTGTGTATATATATATATATATATATATATACATATATATATATATATATGCACATATATATATCCATGTATATATGTGTATACACACATACATATGTATATACATGTACATATATATATGTATGTATATATATACTTTTATGTATATATTTATGTGTATAAATATACTTTTATATGTATATGTATATATATATATACTTTTATGTATATGTTTATATATGTATATATATATATATGCATGTGTGTTTGTAACCCCACCATCACTTGACGACCAATGTTGTTGTGTTTACGTCTCATAACTTAGCCGTTTGTAAAACACACCGATAGCTTAAGTACTATACATACATATATATACATATATATATTGATAATATATATATATACATATATATTGATATTGATATAGACAGATAAAAATCCATAATGTCAAAGCAGGCAGCTTTTCCTCTACCCATATATATATATATATATATATATATATATATATATATATATATATATATATATATATATATATATATATATATATATACACACACACATTTCGTATATTACAAAAAACTTATGCACATTGATGCATAATCAAGATACTAAAATTGGTTATTTTGGCGACAAAAACCTGCCAAATTATTTTCAACACTATCCTCACTGGAAAGAAGAAAGGAACGTTGACTATTTACAGATCCGTTGGTAAGCGATGTGTAAAACTATCAAGCCGGCATGATGTGTGGCTCAGCCAATGATAAAGCAACACGCAAGCATTCAAGTAGCTGTCTGCTAGTCAACTCTTATAAATGCTTTAACAAAACACGATTTTACTCATTTAATTTTTCATTTCCAACTCCTTTTATTCTGAATAATAATCTTACAATAGATAAATAAATTTGTACATGAAGATCTTATAGTTAGTTTTCTTCCCCCACTATTTTGTTTCTAGAAACGATCATACAGCGGTCAATAAAGTTGTTTTTGTATTAGTTACAATAGTTTATAACCAATTTTCGAAATGTCTTATACCAAAGACATTTGTTCAGATTTTCGTTTGAAAATTTACAATTTTTTCAAATTTAACAGCAAACATTCGCAACAATAGTTGCATATTAATGGTTTATTTGTTTTTAGATAAGGCAGAAGCATTCCACAACGTGGAAAGGTATTCAACAATTTCTTGTTTTTATTACTGGTACTTGTTTGAAGCCAAGGCAAACCAGTGCAACAGACAAAGGTAATGAACCCAACTTGCAACAATGAAACATCTACAGTTCTCTAAATAACATTCCGTAACAAAGTACTTAGTTTCATATTTAGTACGATAGAAAACCAGACGCAATAACAATATCAAATAAACATTATATTTATAAACTAATTAAATCGTTAAAAATTGAATTCTTACCCAGCCATGACTGCATGTGCACACACACACATGGAATAATAATAGTTATGCAGTAAAAATGAAATGTAAATGGATCTTACATTGATTTCAATGATCAATAATTCCAGTTGTTTGACCAACTGGGTTATCAACTTACTGAATTTAAAGTGTTAGTAGCAGAGTATACTACACATACTTGTACCTTTAACACAACCCTTAACCAGATTTAGCGGGGCAATAATAGACCTTTCAAATACAAGAACATGTCATTTGATGGCTTTGGGCTTCCACATTGTTTCCATCTACCAGGTTAAAAAGTCTACTTAATCAGGGTTGTTCTACAACAAAACAACTATTGCACCTAATGTCCATAGAATTTTTCCGAACAATAAAATGGTTTTGTTATCAGTTTATTTTGTTTACTTCATTTTAAAGTTGACTGCACTCATAAATCTAGATTATATCTAAATCAGGGTTATCTAGTTAAAACAGGGTTATCTAGTTAAAACAGGGTTATCTAGTTAAAACAGGGTTATCTAGTTAAAACAGGGTTATCTAGTTAAAACAGGGTTATCTTCATAATTAGATAACCATGTTTTATACAAAAGTACATTTGGCATCTTATGAAGCTGTGTTACCACTTCTATCTTACATCACGTGCGCACGCACACACACGCACAACTTAGCTGTCTTAATGTCATTATCGTTTCACTCAGTCTAAAATGATATGTGGACAGAATTGTTCGCAAGTCAGACAAAATGCTTAGCAGTATTTCTTCCAGTAGCATTATGTTTTTGAGTTCAAATACTACCGAGGTTGACTTTCTTTTTCTTCCTTTCAGATTAAAATAAGTACCACTTGAGCACTGAAAACAATGTAATCAACATACCATCTTCCCTCAGAATTGCTGGCCTTGTGCCAAAATTTGAAACAATTGTCTTCACTAGGCATGGTAAGAAACTTGTTTCCCAATTACATGGTTCTGGGTTCAATCCCACTATGTGGCACCTTGGGCTGACCAAAGCCTTAGGAGTTGATTTGGTAGACAGAAACTGAAAGAAGCCCATTATATATATATATATATATATATATATATATATATATATATATATATATGTGTGTGTATTTGTGTCTTTGTGTCTATGTTTGTCCCTGCTGCCCCCACTATCGCTTGACAGCCAATGTTGTTGTGTTTATGTCCCCGTAACCTAGTGGTTCAGCAAAAGAGACCTATAAAATAAGTATCAGGCTTACAAAGAATAAGTCCTGGGGTCGATTTGTTTGACTAAAACCCCTTAAGCTGGTGCTCCAGCATGGCCACAATCAAATGACAAACAAATAAAGGAATAACTATTGAACAACAACTATTTAACTTTGTCTTCTACTGCAATAGCACTGTTCTTCATATGGGCTCAGTCTATCAGCCTAAAATACCTCTCACACTCCATCACACAAAAATGTATGTGACTTCGTAATGTAGCATAGTTTTGCTATTTTACATGTCTATGTAGTTGTGAGCAGACATAGGCATCCTCTCAGCCCAAAAATCAAGCCCATAATCTAATGACTACAATCCAACACTGAGATGTGTGTCTTCCCCACTCTATATTGAACATTTTAGCTGTTCCTACTAGAACTGTCTTTTCTGACTGTGTTTTCTATTTTACCTAATAATTAGTCTGAACTACTTCAAATTAAAGATTTAAGCACAAAAAGCCAAGGACACACCCTTTTTGCCTTACCAAAACTAATAAATTTGTTAATACTCAGCTTCTTTTAAATGACTGTCTTATATATACCTTCATCATTGTCATTGTTTTAATGTCCACTTTTCCATGCTTGCATGGGTTGAACAAAATATACTTGAGGCAGATTTCCAAAAGTCAGGTGCCTTTATTTCTGTTTAGAAGTTTTACATAAACCTTTGAACATAAGCTGCAAGATGTTCCTACTTTTGACTAGACATTTTTTTACAATTAACATGCAATGTCAAGACAGGGAGACTTAAATACAAACACACACACACACATGTATATATAATGGTATGCTTCCAGTTGCCACCTACCAAATTCAGGCTTTGATCAACCTAGAGATATAAAAGATGCTTGCCTAAGATGCTGCACAGTGATACAGCACCTGAAACCTTGACTGCAAAGCAAATTTCTTAACTGTACAACCATGCTTGTGTCTCAATACTCAACATGAATCTATCACAAATGTAGAGACCATTAAAAGTCCAGTAGAAAGGAGTAAAAGCATGCAATGATAAAAAGAAAGTGAATGCAGTGTGGGAGACAACTGCAGTTATGTTTCAATCTTATTGGACTTCTTCAGAAAAAAAAAGACCTTATTGTGAAAGAGTGTAAATTACTGTTACCCAGATCCAGCAGTTGTAAGACCTGAAATTATAACCATGTGCTTCACAATCCAACCTTTCTTATAGTAGTGAGTTGAAGCTTTGAAAACTTGTTGGCCATAAGTATCAGTAATATCCTACATTTTCATTCAGTGACCTCTCCATGATAAACAGAAATCAGACCCATGTGGACATTTCATTTTTATACTCTGTTTGTCACACTCACTCTTCCTCTTTCTCACATCATTTTCACTGTCCTACTCACTCTGTCACACTTTCACAGTCATAGATTGTCAAGTACTATATTCCATTGGTTAATGAATGTACAGTGAGCTGTTGTTTAATTAGTGTACTATTCACTATTATTTAATGAGTGTACTGTAATCCATTGTTAAATGGGTCTACTGTACACCATTGCATAATAAATTTTGTTTATGTAAATTAATTTATTGAATGAGTTGGAGAAGTATGATCTCTACAACTCTCAACATGGCAGACAAAGAAAATCAACATGGTAAACAGGAAATTCTAGAGCATTGCAGAGGAGGACTGAGTGAGTATTTTAGTGTGAGGCATGTATGGTTGGATAGCAATGCTCATTAAATGATGCAGATGTTGTTGTAGTAACTGTGTGCCAGTGGTTAAATACTTCATTAATCAATCAATATGATTTAGATACATCCTGATATGTTGGTGTAGATAACATCAACAGCACCATTTCAAGCAATATTCCAATGTGTGAGTCTTATCTGGATTTTGTTATGATTCAGTAAATGGACAGAATTGAATTAAAGAGGAATACTAATTATGTGAGGTTACCATAGAACTTGTAAGACTTAAGGTTTGCTATGAATGTAGGGCTTACTTTGGATATGTTAAGGATTAGAAGAGAGTGATATACCAGATTGTTTAACCCTTTAGCATTTAAACCAGCCATATCTGACCCAAATATTCTACCTCTTTTCTGTTCAAACTAGCCAGATCCAGCCTCTTACACCTATTCTATGATATCATTTAAAAAAATTATTATCACAGCATTGAAATTTTAAAGCCACAAGATAATGCATAATTAATTCAAAACAATGCAAATAAATAAGCCTTACATTCCACAGAAAAATCTGAACGCTAAAGGGTTAATTTTCATGTTCAGTGAAAGAGATAAGGTTATCATGGCCAGACCCATTGGGGGGTTTTCTCATGATCTGTGTTCATGGAGATAATGCTTGCATGGTGCAATGGATCCAGGTTGCATGAGAATGACGCTATGTATGAAATAGTTAAGAGTAAAGAGTGGTACCATCTGCACAGAAGTAGGGGGTGGCTAGGAGTGACAGAATAGGTTGTTACGGTAAAAAGAGTGGGGCATCAATGGCAGGCATGAGAGGGTGTTCAGGGTGAAGGGGCATTCAGTGAAAATATAGTAGCAAGGGAGTGTGCTGGGAGTGCATGATGTATGACAAGGGAAGTGGCTCAAGGAGAAAGATTACAGGTAGCACAGAAGTTGGGTGGGAGACTATATATGTAACTCTTCTATGTACGCACTGTTAACTCTCACCATAGTGACAGCACCCCTGGACAGCTCTCACCAGTCATTCATCTACTCCTAGCTTCCAGAACAACCATCAGATTAGTGTATGAGACACCATGTTGAAAGGCAACTATACATATATATATATTTTTTTATATATATAAAGTTAACCAGTAAAGTGGACATTTAATATGCTAGAAATTGACCACATGTTGTGTCTACTAAGACCTAGTAGTTCTCAAAAGAAATTCAGTGAAATACCAAACTGTAAGCGAGCAAGACATTAAAAACTACATACATAAAATTAAAACATTGTTGTTCATGGACCAGGTTTTGGAACTTGTTTTACTGTGCTGGTTGGATTCAAGCATAAACTACATTTTGTGGGCTGGATTGGGACAATTATTCCTAAAATCCCTAGTAATGTAAGTCAAAGTCAAAGCATAAAAGGGTTAGTATATTATTACAACTCTGGATACACATTAGCAATCTATAGTTTACACAATAATTCAAAACACACTAGCCAGACATGGCTTTCTGACACATTTATTGGGGCAATGGTACAAAATAAAAACTGCTCAGATTGTATTAATCCATCCAACAAGGCAATATTCTCCAGCAGGACAAAGCTACTATCACTACACTTAGCAAAGTGTCAATTTTCACTACACATAAACAGTAACGCAACTAAAGCCCTCACCAAAATCACTACACCTCACAAAGTCACTCTTCACTTATATAATAATGATGATTCTAGATTTTGGCACAAAGCCAGTAATTTCAGGGGAGTGGTAAGTCAGTGTCCTCCCTTCCCCAATACTTGACTGGTACTTATTTTATTGACCATGAAAGGGATGGAAGGCAAAGTCGGTCTCAGTGGAATTTGAACTCAGAATGTAAAAACAGTTGAAATGCTGCCAAACATTTTGCCCAGCATACTTTTTTACTCTTTTACTTGTTTCAGTCATTTGACTGTGGCCATGCTGGAGCACCACCTTTAGTCGAGCTAATTGACCCCAGGACTTATTCTTTGTAAGCCTAGTACTTATTCTATTGGTCTCTTTAGCCAAACCACTAAGTTACAGGGACGTAAACACACCAGCATGTTGGGGGACAAACACAGACACACAAACATATACACACACATACATACACACACATACATACACACACACACACACACACACACACACACACACA
>NC_068991.1:28512661-28515037 GCF_001194135.2 Octopus bimaculoides
TATATATATATACGACGGGCTTCTTTCAGTTTCCGTCTACCAAATCCACTCACAAGGCTATAGTAGAAGACACTTGCTCAAGGTGCCACACAGTGGGACTGAACCCGGAACCATGTGGTTGGTAAGCAAGCTTCTTACGACACAGCCACTCCTGCGCCTATAACAATTCTAAACTATGTCTTCAAGGTCAGGCAATACCACAACTCACAGCAATCAGTGAATCTCTATGAAGCTCAAGCATGAAGTGCATTGGAGTATTGATGCCATATCTGGAATGATGATGCAGCTGCAAACACATCTTAAAGATGGCAGCCAGAAAAGGTCACCTAGCTAAAGAACACACTAAAACCAATAATCTCTTCTGTTGCTGCTATACTGTTCTCTGTTCCTCAAGAAGCCACCACATCTGCTATAACATGAAATTTTTATGAAAGGTTTTAATTATTCTTTATATTCTTTTACTTGTTTCAGTCATTTGACTGCGGCCATGCTGGAGCACTGCTTTTGAGGGTCTTTTAGTCAAACTCCAGGATTTTTTTAAGCCTAGTACTTATTCTATTGGTCATTTTTGCTGAACCACTAAGTTACAGAGAGATAAACATACCAACAGCAGTTGTCAAGCATTGCTGGAGGGACAGACACAGACATACAATGGGTTTCTTTCAGTTTCCATCCACCAAATCCGCTCACAAGGCCCGAGGCTATAGAAGACACTTGCCCAAGGTGCAACAGAGTGAGACTGAACCTGAAACCGTGTGGTTGGGAAGCAAGCTTCTTACTACACAGTCATGCCTGTGCCTGGTCATTTTAAAACATGAAATTTGTATCATAGAATCAGGGGTGGTCTCAGGTTGTTTGGTATCGAAAAGGGGTTGACATTTGTTTTGCACACCAACATGCATTGTATCACAGTCAGTTTGTGTTCTTGTTATACTTATTATAAGAAAAAATCCCATGGGTTTTGAATTTTTTATACAATAAGTCAATTTAAATCGAGTTGATATCTGATCCTGAATCAGTCCAAATTGGCCCTAATTGAGCAGATTCACCTTTCATTTTTTTTCTTCAAACAGTGTACCTTGGTCTACATTATCCAAACTGTCTTTTAAAAGAAGGCAAGGTGAGGTGTGGTTTTTGGAAGATTTAGCTGTTATTTTTAGGGTGAAGTGATCACAAAGAGACTTTCTTCTTGGTTCACAGTTTCTCATTAAGGTTGTGGAGTATCACAATTGACTAAAGAAGTAAGTGCCATGTAATCTAGATAGAACTTTATCATCCAAATGATGATGATGATGATGATCAAAGAAAACATGAGAAGAACTGGCTGAAGTTGGTCTCAAAATTCTGTATTTCAGAAGGGGATGACAAAAAATAACATAAATGGTGAGATGCTAGAGAAAACTTATCCGACCCATGCAAGTATGACAAAGCAGATACAACATGATGATGGGAATGATGTCATTCGTGTGCACATGCGCGTGTGTGTGTGAAACACTCATTCCACTCTAAAAAGTGGTTAGGGTTAGGAAGAGCATACAGCCATAAAAACCTGCAAAAACAAAGAGTGAGGCCTGGTGCAGTCTTCTGCCTAGCCATCTCCTGTCAAACTGTCCAACCTATGTCAGTGCATGGAAAACGGATGTGTGATGATGATGATATATATATATATATATATATAGGATGACCACAAGACACTGAGCCTTACAGAGGAGATGGCAAAGGAATGAGATACCTGGTGCTTTGCTGTACTCAAGAAGACCTGTCCTTCACAGCAGAAATGTTAATGAAGCTCTCACTGCTGAAGACAATTGGCCTGCAAGAGCCCTGTGTCAGTGACATATAGAAAGTACCCAGTACACTGTAAAGTGGTTGGTAATAAGAAGGGCATCCAGTTATAGAAACCAAGCCAAATCAGACTAGAACCTGGTGCAACTCTCTCGCTTGCCATCTCTGATCAAAGCATCCAGCCACACCAACAGGGAAAACTGACATTCATCCAGCCACACCAACAGGGAAAACTGACATTAAAGGATGATAATGATGATGATGATCACACACACACACACAATATTTTAAAATTTCACTATTCTATATGTAAACACCATAAAACTCTGCACATTTTTCACCAAACTTATGATTGGAATTAAGGCTGCAAGTTTCCATGTACACACACACACACACACACACACACACTTTTATTACGAGAACAACAATAATGTAATATCATGTTGCTTTTGTTTAGATTATCTTATTAATATAATATATCAATATACCTTACATAAAATGAAATATTAAAAATTAATATAATTCAATTATACGTTAAGTAGATTATCTACAGTTGTACAACACTGCAAGTTGAACATGGGGTTGTATTAT
>NC_068991.1:28515268-28515950 GCF_001194135.2 Octopus bimaculoides
TATCGTAAAGGGCAGGAAGCTGGCAGAATCGTCAGCACACCAGGTGAAATGCTTAGCGGTATTTCATCTGCCGTTATGTTCTGAGTTCATATTCCTCCAAGGTCAACTTTGCCTTTCATCCTTTCGGGGTCGATTAAATAAGTACCAATTACGCACTGGGGTCAATGTAATCGACTTAATCCCTTTGTCTGTCCTTGTTTGTCCCCTCTATGTCTAGCTCCCTGTGAGCAATAAAGAAATACATATATCTTTTATCTTACTTGTTTCAGTCATTTGACTGTGGCCATGCCAAGGCACTGTGTTGAAGG
Source organism: Octopus bimaculoides (assembly GCF_001194135.2). Classification (NCBI taxonomy): domain Eukaryota; kingdom Metazoa; phylum Mollusca; class Cephalopoda; order Octopoda; family Octopodidae; genus Octopus; species Octopus bimaculoides. The sequence continues at coordinate 28,515,577 of NC_068991.1, forward strand.
AGTTTGGTTAAACAAATCAACTCCAGGACTCATTGTTTTTTTAAGCCTAGTACTTATTCTATTGATCTCTTATGCCAAACTGCTAAGTTACAAGGATAGAAATACACCAGCATTGGTTGTCAAGCGATGTTGGGGGGACAAACACAGACACGCAAACATATACATACACATACATACATATATACAACGAGCATCTTTCAGTTTCCGTCAACCAAATCCACTCACAAGGCTTTGGTTGGCCCGAGACTATAGTAGAAGACACTTGCCCAAGGTGCCACGCAGTGGGACTGAACCCGGAACCATGTGGTTGAGAAGCAAGCTTCTTACCACACAGCCATGCCTATATATATATATATATATATATATATATATAT
>NC_068991.1:28518509-28527646 GCF_001194135.2 Octopus bimaculoides
TCATCAATACGATATTCCAGTAGTAAATTCGACTATGTTAGCAAACTGTGCATGCATGAACGAGTAACATTCTACATCGACACAAATCTGAAAGCATAAGCGAATCTACCTCGGCCAGCCAGTCTACTATCCTTCCTTCAAGAAATTACCATGTGCGTGACAAGCAATACCGCAGAGAATCTGCGTTTACTAACAGGGAGTGAATAATTATTACAAATTAAAAGGGTAAAGGATTATCAATTTATTAATTTATTAATAAATCAACAATTAATAATTTTTATGTGTGTGTGTGTATATATATATATATATATATATATACATACATACATACATACACATATGGCTTTAAAAAGTGTCAGTGGTGCTTCATTGAAGAAAAGTTTCTTTTTTTTTTTTGAGCTGAGCAGATATACAGGCTTAGTGACTGGCTCATTATTATTATTGTTGATGGAGATAGTGATGACAAGAGATTGTATTATCAATGTAAATATTACCATTTTGCTGAATAATTTCTACAGGTTAATTCCCATCAACTGTAGATTAAAATAGCAGGTATATATATCATATCTATTATAGAAGCTGAGTGTAAGAACTGTAATTTTGTAATTAGATCTGAGTCTATAACGAAACAGCTGTCTTTCTAACAAAATTTAATCACACCAAAGAATATTATTATCAATGCTTAAAATTTAGATTATCAGATAAATCTGGAATATAGCATAAAAAGAAAGAATTGGCAAATATACTATAACAATACAGCTAAAATATTAAAAACAGAAAATGTCGTTGATGATGATTACCATGAGAAAACCTACAAAGAGGATAGCCACAGATTATGTCATCTTAGACAAGACAGTTTTACACTTACTTTAGTGAAACCAAATCAAAAGCCGAAGATATATATTAGGATAAATTTTAAACAAACAGAAACAGGTTATGTTAATGGAAAATGGGAGAACATATTCAGTTTTATACATCAGTAATAAAGCTGAATCTTTAGATTAATGCTGACATATCATTTTCCCCGGATATTTACAAATATATCAAAGAACAGGGTGTGTTGACGTCACATATCTTTGGATATAATGAAACAGAAACTGTCGGAAGATGCAGCATAAAAGAACCTTTGAAACAAAGACTTCTAAAGAATGATTCAGATAAATACAGAACCGAGATTAGATTCTCCCCCAGCCCCGCCCCTTGTAGCAAGCTGCAAAGAATATTTACCAGGTTAATACTTCTTCAGCAGCACTTAGTAATGGAGCCAATGAGAGTACTTTGATAAGGTAGCTTGATCTGCTAGAAATAGCAGCCATACCCAGCTTAAATAACACCCTACTACTTAAAAAAAGAAAAGGTACATTGGATATAAAACTGATGAAAGTGGGGTCCAAAATTACAAAAAAGAAAAAAATGTAATGACAATCTCAACAAGACAATAATGGTACATTTTTAGATTTTACAGAAATCTAAAGTTAAGGATGTCGTTATTGTAGATTTAAATAACTATACTGTGGATATTGTTGAATCACAAGAGCATGAGCACCAGCATCAAGAAGCACTACTGTTTGACCGTCTCAAATCTGTATATATTTCTTATAAATCTATGGCATGAAAAATTGGTCCCACTAGAAGTAGGTTAAATTATCTTAATGTTTATAATTGCAGGAACCACATACTAGGGTTCCTGAAAGGAAACTAATTAAAAACAATATGATGGGAATTTATCGAGAAGATCTACAGAATAAAGAATTACCATCATTATTGTTTCAACATGTTTTCTGGGTTTTTTTGGTGGGGGGGTTTTAATCTATGTTGGAATAGGCTGGATAAGTCAACAATACATCAAGAATGTGTACTCAGAATCACCATAACTATAACCATTCCACTCTATTAGTGGTTAATGGTGACAGGACATCCAACTATAGATTATATGCCAACTCAAATTATTCTATTTAGTAGGACAAACCTAAAGACAAGATATGCTGTTAGAAAATAAACTGATAGCATTTGAGCAATGAGTTACAAGAGAATTTTACTGCAAGTCAACCTGATTAATTTGACTTATAATCAAAGACATTCTAACCATGACCTTCTATTTTATATCCACTAGACAGTTTATTGCAGATTACATTCACCAATACCTCTGGCCATTTTGCTTATAGATAGTTGGGTGCAACTGAGAAACTTAGTTGCAATTCCTAGGTGGTTGAAGACTCCCTCATGTATAGCTTTACCAACTCAGTATTACTACACAATTTCATATATATACACACACACACGTATAGAATAGTATTTATTACCACAATGTTCTAACATTTGACATACATAATCTATGCATTAATACAATAGTACATTCTTACCTACCTACCTACCTACCTTTAATATCATGCTAAGGGATTTAAGTCAAAGAAAAGAGAGAAACCCAGAGAAAACAAAGAAGTGAAAATAGGAAATGATAATACTAAATAATGGTAGTGGTGGTGGTAATGAAGGCACTTTTTCTTGTTTGTGATGGTGGTAGCAATGGCATTGTTCAATGACAACTACTTGTAAAAAAAAGTGCATGTTTAAAATCATATGGTATTTTAAATTTCAGCTCACACAATAAACATATCATTCACCATCAACTCCTTTGTCATCGTTGTCATGCAGTGTATGCTTTTTGCAGTACATTGATGACACCATGAAGAAAGTCTTCTCAGTTAAATACAACTTTTCCTATCAGATGAAGCCATACTATTACTTCGTTCTGACTTTCTTACAGTGTTTTTTTGGCAGAGATATTGGGGTGGTTTTCCATTGCCTTCCCCATCTGGACGGTTGTTGGCTCACAAGGAGAACATCCATCCTTCAACAAGTCTTGTTTTTTTAATCCTGCTGAATGTCCAGATACCCTCCTCAAGAGAGTAGCAAGCCACTCAAGTGTGTGAGCCAGTTTAGTCACTGACCACTCAACCATAGAACTAATACTAGTTTACATGGTACCAGTAGCAGGTCTCATCAGCCTGTGATAAGATCCCTAACTGGACTTAATCAACTCCTTGCTACTTACAAAACCCACTTTCACCACTATCTCCATTAAATAATACCCTACCAGTATTAATTACCACAACAAACTATTTTAGTTCTCAGTGTATATATATCATCATCATCATCATTTAACATCTTTTTTTCCATGCTGTGCATGTGTGTGTATGTATAAGTGTGTGTATGTATAAGTGTGTGTATGTATAAGTGTGTGTATGTATAAGTGTGTGTATGTGTGTGTTGTTCAAAAGAACCAGGCTGACAGACATAAACTAAAGGACTCAATACTTCAGTAAGTGAAATGTCTGTTGTGAAATTAGAATTGCTAAGAACTGAAACAAGAAATTAATTCTGTAAACTAGTCACCAAACTAAAATAAGCAATATTATCATCACCATCATTTCAAATCTGCCTTTCATGCTAGCATTGGCGGATGATTCAATAGGATTCAGGGTTCTGAAGAACATGTCTTTCTCTAGTGTCTCAGTTTAAAATACACATATATAAGGCAAGCTAGCAGAATCACTGGCACATTCAACAAAAAATGTTTTGAGGTATTTCTTCTGGTTCTTTTATGTTCTAAATTTGAAATTCCACAGAGGTCAACTTTGCCATTCATCCCTGAGCCAAAATTCAAAAACCACACACACACACAATCCTCCATTTTCCAATGCTAATATGAGTTAAGTGTTCATATTACTAAGGTATTGTTTTACAGCCAGATACCGTTCATATCACTAACCCATACCTGATTTACAAGTTATGGACTATATACACACATACACACATTATATATATAAAGAAAGAAAAAATATAAGAACAAATTAATAGATTAGATTTTTAATAAAAACTATGTTAAATCAGTTTAAACACTTATTTACAATCAGAATCACAATTATCACCAGTGGGGGAAACAACACTAACAGTTATCTATCTCAGATTTCCATAAACACCAAACAGAAATATGATCTTTCACTTTGTAGAAGTACTTTGTGGTAAGTAGCTAAAAACTTTACTTTGAAGCACAGAAATAGCTGTTAATAAAGCAAATATATCTGATCTGAAAAAGAATTTCAAGCTAATTCAGCTTGGTTGCTTGGCAAGTGATAGATATTTCTTTCCTGTTCCCTCAGGAAAAGTTTTCCTCTGAAATTAATTTCTGAATATGTATAATCTTTCATGAACATTTTTTATTTTATTATTTCATCATGACTTTTGTAAACAATAACATTGTTGATTACAAGTTTCCGACAGGATAACTAACTACTGATTCACTCTGTTTCTGATTCAACTCAGGTGCAATAATAACACCAAAGTATTTTGGTTCCATCACATTGGTTTTCTTGCAGATGAGTACATTTTTCACAAATACGCACCACACATATACAACAGGATTCTGCAGAGGCTCCATCAACCAAATTTCAGTCTTGTGGAATTAACATGAGGTAATAGCAGGAAACACTGCCCAGGGTACAACACAGTGAGATTGAATCTACAACTGCTTGTTTGTGGACCAGTCTCCTTAACCATACAGCTACATAATACATAATATACATACATACTATACATACCAAACACACAAATATACATTAGGTAGTTTTATAGTGAAACAAAATGTCAAAGAAGTCCAAGACATTTTCAACTAAATATACTCAGCTAATTTAATAGGATTATATAATTAATAAAGACATCCATTAGGAAAAGTCATGAATCTGATATAATTTGCAGGCATGTATTCTAGAGTATTCTAATATTTCTTTGTAATTAATCTTTGATTACTTTGATGACTATCATCTAAACCACTCCTACAACAATGACCTTTCCTCTCAGTTTTAGTTCAATTTGTAAAGGAAGTACTACTCACCAATACATCCTCCAAGAGTACAGATATATGTGAGCCAATGAGAGAACCTTAATGCAATTCCTCAATACGCTAGAAATAACAGTCAAACCTTTGAGTTACCCCACTCCGTTGTCTGAGAAATGGAATACATTGGACATTGTAGTGCTACATATACATAGCAAGGTCAAATCTGAAATGCTTTTGGTCATATGTATCCTGAATTAAAGCTGACTTGGGATGTAACGTGGGAGAATGAGAAATGATAATAGTCTCATTCAACTATATCAAAACAGTCACTACCAGTTAATTAAAATGTAGAACATACAGTACCTTTAATGATCATGGGTTTATGTAAACTATTTTGCCATCCAAATTGTTTGGAGTTTACAAGTGTTCAATGACTGGATAGTCACCACATCAACTTTCCACATTAAAATATAATTGGGAGGAGGACTATTAGCTTCATATTATGAGATAAAAAAAAAACCTTTTTCAATATTCAATAACCTTAAAGATCAACTCAGACATTTAAACATTTACTGAATTATCCCCTATAATAAGTAAAACATCTTCAACATTGCTTGTAGGTAAAGAACTGCTGAAGTTTTGTATAAAAACTTTTCTACAAACTGTAGAAGCATGACTTCACCATGATTTCTTATGCTTAACACTGTTTCGTAAATAAAAGATTCATAATCAAAAAATATAATTTCAACCAAAAACAGCAGTTGATTCTATATTAAACCCCACTCCAAAATCATTTTACACTACAATACTGCTCAAACATACAAAGGGAACCACATACATACACACAGATCAGCATTTGAATAATGATTTGATTATTAAGTAAAAATGCTTCACTCACCAACACTGTCCTGCTGGCCCACCATGAGTTGTATAGTCCTTGTCTTTGACACCACAAGAGAAATAGTCTGATCCTTTGAGAGTTTGCTAACTGTATGCTGCCATTACCTAAACACAAAATAAATAAAACACAAATGTAAATAAAAATATTTAAATGATATTAAAATGAAAGAATTCTAAGAACAATCAAAGACCTGAAATATTAGAGTTTGTTTACATTTCTGACAATGACAAAATATATTTCAAAATCCAGGAATACAACATCCAAATTCTAAAACTAAAGGAAACTAACCAAGCATGGTAAAGTATGATTGCTTCTGTCAGTTAGTTTCATTGGTTAAGATTGTCAGAAGTGAGTGCCATCACTGAACTAAACAGCACTATTTGCATACAGGTGGCAGATTTAGCAGATCACATCCTTTTGTGCAAGACATTTGAAGTAGAATCTAGAATCTATAAAAACTGGTGATGGTCTATGTCTGTAATAAATAATTTATAGGAGAGAGTTCTAGGAAAATGAAATAAGTTTAAATGATGCAAGGAGTAAAGCCTTTGGTTTTTGGGGGGTGGGGAGGGTTGTCTGAGAATGAGAAAGACAGAGAGAGAAATTGGCGATGTGATTTTTACTGAAAGCTTCTATCTCTCTTCGCCACTCTCATATGGCAGGCCACAATCTGAAATCTAACATTCTTCACTACTCATAGCAACTGAAATTATCCAAATCTTTTATGAACCTTCAGTTTAGTTCATTTAGGAACTCTTTAGTTCATTTAGGAACTCTTAAAAAGTCTCTTCAAATGACTCAAAATTTCTAAAAACTTGAAAAGACATCAACTCTTCTATCTGTGCATTACCAGAGAGCCAAATGGGCAGCTAACACACACTCCTCCAGTACTACAACAACATATAAGGAAACTATAAATAATCATTTACTTTTTGATCATGAAAATGCAGCCACACGGGGGCGCTTTCTTCAAACCCTTTACTCAATCATATTGTTCTTATCACTTGGTCTGTTATTCATATTATCAACATGTATTTATCAGATGATTGAGTATACCTTGAGTTATGCTCCCTTTTAGAGAGTCAATTCCTTTTAGGAAATAAAATCAAGGAATTTACACCAAAATACACAGACACAAAGACATGATGGACATTCATACAATTTCTCTCCACTAAGCACCACTCACAGGCACTAGTCCACTTGACAATAAAATGGAAGACACATGCTAAAGTAGCACACAGTGGAATCATAGTTAGAATCATGTACTGAAAAATCAAACTTTGTAACCTCACAGCAATGCCTGATGTAAGAACTGAAACCGAATCTCAATGGATGAGGGTTACTCAGCAGACATTCTACTTATCTTCACAAAGTTTACAAATACAGTCTTCAATAAAATCCCAAGTCCATGGTCATGACCACCACCACCATCATAATCATCAGCCATATTATTATCAACATTTTGCATCCACTTTCCATGCTAGTGTGGCTTGGACAAGTCATCATGATCCAAGTCAGTTCTTAATCAAATTTACCGCTTTCCTAAACCAGTTAAGAACTACATCACACTCATATATTTCATTTTTAGCTGAGTTTCTAAGGTTTGATGTCTTTCTGAACTTCAACCACTTTACAGAGAGCATTAGGTGTATATTCTCTCTCTCTCTCTTTCTCTCCTGGGCCACTCGTTTATTGACATCTAGCACTCACTTTTACCATTGTCCACCACAGCACCTCTTTTTCTCACTATTGGATTCTTGATCCCACCACCATCCATCCATCCTGATTCTTCTGTCTTTCTGTCATTACTGTCTCACCTTCTTAGTTATGTTGTCTTGCAGGAATGAAAATAACATGAAAACTCTTCAGTCTTACACTGTACAAGGCAACTTCTCTAGTACTGGTACCACAATAAAATCCATCGAGTACACTGTTTAGTGGTTAATGAACAAGCCAAGACCATGTGGATCTGAGAGGACCCTTTGGTCTTGTCAAGGACAAGACAACCTCCATAGTGCCTGTGCCATGATAAAAGGCATCCAGTATACACTGTAAAGTGGCTGGTGATAGGAAGAGCATTCAACCACAGAAACCAAAGCCAAAAATGAAATGAACAAGCAAGACAAAGGCCTACAACCCAGCTAGGAGCAGTAACTCTGAATAAAGAATTATTCAAACCATGATAATCCATCCAAACCATGCCAGCTTGGAAAGGGGATGGAAAAAGATAATACTCTCATATACAGTCCTCACATGATCATACTCTCATACATAGGTATATCTATACAAATCTATTATATATGTATGCCTCTGTGTGTGTGCGTGCGTGCGTGTGCGTGTGTGTGTGTTGTGTCTGGGGAGAGTCTCGCCGGTAAAGTTTCCACTCATTTGCTTATTAATTTTTCTAAAATTTTTGTTGCGTCTTGCAACCTTTTCGGTAGTCGTTGACTCTGTCTTTTATCCGGGCAGCTTGGGTTACAGGAAATTTTAGAAAAATAAATAGGTAAATGAATAGAAACTTTACTGGTGACTGTGTTAAATAATAAAGCACTAAAAAAGAATGACTCTCCCCAGACACAACAAAATATGCTTCAACACATGAATTTGCATAAAGAATTTTACAAACCAAATCCAAAAACAAAGTATATATATATATATATATGTTGTCTTGCAGGAATGAAAATAACATGAAAACTCTTCAGTCTTACACTGTACAAGGCAACTTCTCTAGTACTGGTACCACAATAAAATCCATCGAGTACACTGTTTAGTGGTTAATGAACAAGCCAAGACCATGTGGATCTGAGAGGACCCTTTGGTCTTGTCAAGGACAAGACAACCTCCATAGTGCCTGTGCCATGATAAAAGGCATCCAGTATACACTGTAAAGTGGCTGGTGATAGGAAGAGCATTCAACCACAGAAACCAAAGCCAAAAATGAAATGAACAAGCAAGACAAAGGCCTACAACCCAGCTAGGAGCAGTATAATTAATTTTTAAAAAAAACGAGGAAAAAAGACAAGAAAAAAACATCGAAAGGACATAGTACATGCAAAGTATTAATGAGACACTCAGGGAAGGAAAGAAAGAGTGGCTGTTTTACGTTTCAAGCAAAGCTCTTCTTTGGAAACAAGAAACATAGGAAAGTCCAAAAGTAAAGGAAAAGGGAGGAAAAAAAAATGACCAGAAGTAGATGAACATAAACAAAGTGCTTTCTGGGTCGGGAAAGTGTGAAGAATGGTTAGACAGAAACTGAAAGAAATCAATCATTAGAAGTATATATGTACAAATATATATATATATATGCACATATATATATATGCATATATATATATATATATATATGCACATATATATATATATATATATGCACATATATATATATATATATATGCA
>NC_068991.1:28529682-28536938 GCF_001194135.2 Octopus bimaculoides
ATATATATATATATATATATATATATATATATATATACACCACATACACATATATACATTTATATATCAATGTGATTAGTGAAGTAGTGATGGCTGAAACCCAAAGAAAACTTTGAAATTTCACCAATTTCACTGGATATAAATATTTGGTTTATGGATGATCTATACTTCTGGATACAGATCTAACTCTGGCCACTCAACGGAATATGCAGCATTATATTGTAGCCAAGTTTTTCAGTCATCAATGTCATCTTTGAGAGAGTGCAATGAAGAATCGATGGAGATCCAAGTTCACATTAAGGGCCAATAAAATAACCAAGCCAACTAAATGGAGGTTGATAGCTATTCATTCTAGTCCTTATATATACATGCCCATACACACACATGTGTATATATATAGTTTATACACTTCCCCTACTCTGCTTACCTCAACAATCTTAAATGCTGGAATATTTCCAAAGGGTTGTCGGAGCTAACTCTAAAACTAGAATAATCTGATGAGAGAGAGAGAGGAGGGAGAAAGAGAAAAAGAGAGAAGAAAGACAGAGAAAGAGAAAGAAGGAAGGAGAGAGAGAAGGAAGGAGAGAGAGAGGGGGAAGGAGAGAGAGGGGGAAGGAGGAAAGGTGGGAGAGTGCAAGATGAAGAGCAATTGAGGAGAGAGAAAGAAGGAAAATGTGAAAGAGTAAGAAGAGTAAAGAAGAAATTACTGCTGCTGAAACAATCCCAGAGCGAATAATGCTATTTCCATTAATCAAAAGATTGATTCTACAGATTTGAATATAAAAAAAAATTGGAACAAAGCTAAAAAAATAAATTAGGAAACGTGTGTGTGTGTGTGTGTATGTGTGTGTATGGGTATTTGCACAGACACACTAGAATAATCATACAAGCATTTTGCAGTTGTATCAAGATATATTTTTGTGCAAAGTGATTAACAAGAGGGTTCAATAAAAGGATATATTATTGTTCTAAATGTGAAACAAATCACATTTAGAGCAATACATGCAACGATATATAAATATATCTAGTAATAATGGCTTCAGAATTTAGCACAAGGCCAGCAATGTCGAGGAGTGGCTAAGTCGATTACATTAACCCCAGTATTCAAATGGTTCTTATTTTATCAACCCTGAAAGGATGAGACAAAATTAACTTCAATGGAATTTGAACTCAGAATGTAAAGATAGATGAAATGCCACTAAGCATTTTACCCAGCATGCTAATGATTCTGCCAGCTCACCACCTTAATATAACTAATAATAATAATAACAATAATCTATATATTCATTCATTTCATGTTAATGTCCACTTTTCCATGCTTGCATGGGTCACACAGAATTTATTGACACAGATTTTCTATGGCTGGATGCCCTTCCTGTCAAGAACCTTCACCTGTTTCCAAGGAAGGTAATATTTTCCCATGACCAGATGTTCTCGCAGTACATTGGAAATGAATGTCAGAGCTTACATGAAAGTGACAATTGTTTAGAACTACACAGAATGTCAAGACAAGACACGAACACACAAACACTCCACATATATACATATATTATACACACAACAGGCTTCTTTTAGTTTCTCTCAACCAAATTCACTCATAAGGATTCAGTCAGCCTGGAGATATGGTAGAAAACACTTGCCCATGGTGCCATGCAGTGGGGACTGAACATACAACCATATGGTTAGGAAGCAAACTTCTTACCACACAATCACATTTGCACATATATGTGTGCGTGTGTACGCAAAAGTTTTGACTACCAGTGGTGTTCTGTCACTTCTGTCAACAAATTTTCTGCTCACATCATGCCTTTGAAGTAATAGATCCCTTACTTGAGAAACAGGTAAGAGTTAGTAGCAGGAAGGACATCCAGCTGTAAAACAATGTTTCATTAATATATTTGCCTAACTCATACTAGTATGGAAAACAAATGTAAAACAAACAGAAATATATGCATGCACAAACACACGTGCGAGCACACACACATGTATGTATGTATGCATGTATGCATGCATGCATTTCAATACATGGCTTGATTTTATTTTCAAGTGTCTGTTCATAGAAGCTGTAAAGTGGTAGGTAGAGGACATTCTAGAAAATTTAGTTCTTTCATTGACTTTTTTTCTACTCTGTCTTCGAAACAGAAAGTGATGTGACAGACAAACAACAAATGTTTTTTAAAAAAAATAAAATAAAATGAAATAAAAAATTATTTGATTTCAAAGAGAACTGTGGGAGGTGAGAGAGAGACGAGGTGGGAGGGAGATCATTATATAGATTTTTAAGAAAATAATGTACAGCTAACAAACTGCAAAAGAAGAGAAAAAGTGGTATTTTATGTTTCATTGTTAGATAAATGAGAGATTTGTGGTTGCTGTTCCAAAGAATCATCTCTATAAAATTACTGCAAAGATTTCTTTGCATCTTAAAGACTGTCTCTGGTGAAGAATGTGGGAGGAAATTGAACAGTTACAGAAAACAGACTTTAAGCTGACTAACACACAGCATCACAGCATCACACAAATATTGAAATTTTGAAAAGTCAGTTAAGATTAAAGTATTTATTTAGTCCAGCAGAGAGGAACCTGCTACAGCTTTTCAGGTCCTTAAGTGCTTTGTGACCTTCTGGAAGAAGTCTAGATATTGCACTAAGAAGTACAATCATATTTATCATCATCATCATTTAAATGATGATGCATTTTTCCATGCTTGCATGGGTCAAACAGAGGTAGGTTTCCTGCAGCTGGATGCCCTTCTTGTCAGCAACTTTCATCTGTTTACAAGCAAGGTAATAATTCCCCTTGGTCAGATATGTTTTTACAGAACACTGGAAATGAATAGAATAACATTCCTTGTGTGACACTGACACTCATTTGCAACTATTACATGATGTCAAGGCAAAGACAGACAGACAGACAGACAGACAGACACACACACACACACACACACACACACACACACACACACACGTGATGGATTTCTTTCAGTTGCCATCTATCAAATCAACACAAAAAGCTTTGATTGGCCATGGCTATAGCACAGGTGTTAGGGATCTTTGTTAGCCAATTACCCCAAAATATATTTATTTACAGTGACATTACCTTGATTTGAAATGAAGAAAATCATAGATTTTTTTTTTATTCAAAAGGTTTATTGAATCTATTTATATGGAGAACACAATTATAAATACAAAAAGAATAAAACAAACATAATAAAATAAATTAATATCCTCATTATGAAACAAAAAAATTTTTCTAGAAATTTTTTCACTTCAGGTTTTGGAGAAATGATGTGGTTTCATTTTTGTTGGGCATTTTGATGCCAGTGCAATTTGGATACAGTCTTTGGGGTCCAATCAATTTTGTTAAAGGGTTGAATTGAATAACTACTTAAATCTACTTAAATAAAACAAAAACACACGTCAAACAACTGACAAATAATATCTGTTTAGTCACTAGACAATGCCTTAGCAACCAAATTGTTTGTAGTTCAAAATGGTGTGATGTCTAAACACATCCATTACAATGGACAGATGCAGTGTTGCCAGAAGAAAAATTTCTGCCATAGCAAGGAACACATTTTTTTATACAATTTTAGTTATGTGTAATGAGTCTTCATTACCTTCAAAGATTTTATTTTTACCTCGTTGGGGTAATTTACCCTGGTTTGCCGACCCCTGCTACAGCAGAAAACATTTGTTTAAGCAGTGAACCTGAAACCACATGGTTGAGAAGCAAATTCTCCTCGACATAGGCATACCTGCACCAACTATTACATTTATTCATCATCATCATCATCATTTAACATCCGTTTTCCATGGTGGCAAAGGTTGGATGGTTTTGACAGAAGCTGATGCAGCTGAAGAGCTGCCCGGGCTCCATATCTGTATTTGCATGGTTTCTGTGATTCGATACCCTTCTTAATGCCAACCACTTTTGCAGAGTGTACTGGGTGCCTTTACCCAGCACCAGCATGAGTGCTTTAAAATGGCAAATTCTTAAAGAAGTTGTTTTACATTTTTACTCAGTTCTTAAAAATGGTTAGTCTTACTCTAATACTTATAATTACATTTTCACAATATATATATTCAAAGTTTGCTGCATATTTAATAGAATTTTCTTTCATTCAACAGTCATAAGAGGGTTTTTCATGGTTGATTTGAGGTGATGACAGGTTGAGCTGATTAATGAATGAAAAGGTGTTTCTTGGACTGTGTGAAGAAGTAAGTGACAACATTTATGAATAATTAACCGATTTTATTATTGCACATAAGAGTTTAACTGTGCTGGTCATTTTACAAATAATAAAAACAATAATTACAGACTAGGAAAGACATATTGCTCAGAGTTTACAGCAAGCTTACAGATACTGCATTCTGTAGTCGGCCCATCATAACTGGAAACAATTGTGGTGGTGGAGATTCCTGTCAACTATCTGCCATCTGTCTTAACCACCTGGCTGTAGCAAGAACAAAACACAATGAACAGCTGCCTCAACATTCCGAAATTTATTTTAGCTGTCTCTGTGGGCCATCTGGCTAGAGTGGAGACACATATCACTCAGCTGTCTTCCAACACTCTGCAAAGAGTTCAGGCACCAACAATGGTTTTATACAGAGTACAGGTAACAGATACAAGAAAATTGAATTATGCTGATTATGCATAACAGACCACATGAAACTACTGTGGTTTGCTCATGATGTCTGACTAGCTACCTAGTAGTTCACTTTCAAATAAGCATGCACTAATTCAATGACACCTTCAGTAGTCACTGAAACATATTTCACAACTGTTCATTTCTTTATTTTCATGATTTACTTGGAAAATTGAAGATATTTTCCAAGAATTGCTGGAGCAGGCAAACATTCTCCAGTTCAGTTGAGAAGCACTATGAATATATCTATAACTATAATACAACTGATGTTGTATCAAGCAGACTGAGGATCAAAAATGCACTCCTTACCCAGAGATGTACAATGTATGTTTACACTAAAGAACAGATCGTTCGTAACATAAGACCCATGTCTGTAGAAACCATTTTATGTTCTGTACCATAGAGTATCTTTGAAGATCTGCAAAAGTTGTTCTCTAGAATTCATAGTATGAAAGAAAACTGAGAAAGAACTCATTTCTTCTCTGACAAAAGTACCTCACAGAAATCACTAAAATTTTCTTCTCATGGAACACTTATTCCACATAGATATCCTGGACCACATCCAGAGAAGGGCCACTTAAATGAGTGGCATTAAATCACTAACAAATACACTTCATCCTCTGTCCTACAAATGTGCGCTCTCCTTTCTCTCTCTGTCTTTACTGTCACTACTTTAATGGCATCTGTTCTTCAGAACTGGCTGGTCTCATACCTCCTCTAGCCCCTGCCCACTTGCCTTTCCACCTCCAGTCACCCTTGTTTCATCTATGATCCCAGACAAACCATTATGCCCAATCTTTCTACCCTAGAACATGCCTTTGTGTCTACCAAAACTTTTCTACAAATTGTACCTAACTGTACCAAAGCTATTTCCAAAGAATTTCTTGTTCCACAAACAACAATCCCATTTTCTGTTGTGTCAGTGATTTGAGAAAGAACAGAAATTGTTGATAAAGACATGAAATGATAAGCAGCAGAATTTCTGGAAATTCTATGTTTTGAAAATGATTATATTTCTATTTCATCATCATCATCATCATCATCATCATTTGATGTTCATTTGCTATGATGGCATAAGATGGATGGTTTGATAGGATCTGGCAAGTTGCATGCATGCACCAAACTCCAATATCAGCTTTGGCTAGATGCCCTTACTAATGCCAACCATCTTACAGTGTGTAATGGGTCTTTGTCATGCCATTGGCACTAAAGAGGTTCCCAAATAAGTTGTAAAACAAAAACAGTAAATGGAAAAGCCCCCATGACCAAGTGGGGAGGTGAGTTTATGCCAGATGCTGAGAGGCTAAAGCACGATAAGAGTGACAAGCACCAGTGTCTTAGATCTTCAAAGCATTGACGTCAATATATTTTTGATGTCATTCCATAGGTAGATGTAACATTCAAACCCATATCATGACAAGCAAAATAATTCTATTGATAGATAGTTGGGTTACAAAGATGCATCTTGTTTATAGACTCCAATACAATGCCAAGAAAGTAATTTATATATTGGTATTTTGGTCAGGGTTCCAACTTCTACGTACAAACTGGCCCATTAATGACCAGAAGAAATATAACAAGAGACATGTCTAAAAATAAAACAAGATTCCAAACTGAGAGTGAAAGAGAATGAAAGAAAGGAGAAACTGAAAATAAACACACAAACACACAACTGAGGAAGGTTCCAATTCTGTCACTCTATAACTGATACAGTTCTTTAGCCTCAGATCAGCCCTGATCCAGCAAAATTATGACCAAATGAATCACAGCAATGACCAAGTTATCCTTTTGTATATCAGGGACTACAATGTCCAATGTGTCCTTCCTTTTCTTTAAGAAGGTAACGTGTGATCTGATTTAGCTGATATTTCTAGCACCCCTGCCCACACCACCAACACCACCTGCTTCTAAAAGAACAAACAATTGTCATAACCAGTACTGTGCATAGTTCTCATTATCCTAGTTAATTTACATGTTAATAGGTCCCATAGTGAAGTACAACCTCTTACTGTAGGCAGCAGTGTCACAACTGACTGACAAACAGATTCGTTATCTTAAAAGTACTGGCGTCAAATACTGCCAAATCTACTCCTTCTATAGATGTGCGTGGGTGTGTGCATGTATGCATATACGTATGTATATATGTATGTGTGTACATATGCATGTATGTGTGTGCATATGCATGTATGTGCGTGTGAATGAGCAGAACTGAAATAAAGACTTGCTTACTAAAATGAAATGCACACACACTTTAAGGTGGTTTTCAGGGATAGATTATGTGAGAACAATGTAATATAACAGTAGTGTTGTTAATGTAAAATGTCATCTGTAGCAACACACACACACACACACACACACACACACACACACACACACACACACACACACACACAACACAACACAACACACACTCACAGCTGACTACCTTCCTTCCACTTAATCTGTAATCCTTTAGTTTCCCTCACTAACCTACATCTGTGTAAACCCACCCTCACCACTTCATACCCTCTGTCTATTTTACCCACCTCCACACCAACCATTCTCCCACTCTTTAATTCATTTCTGTGTTGGGTCCCTCTCCTCCACCCATTTTACACACACACAC
>NC_068991.1:28536948-28543513 GCF_001194135.2 Octopus bimaculoides
ACACACACACACACACACACACACACACACACACACACACACACACACTATTAGACTATCATGGAAAAGTGAGTAAAGGAACTTGCTCAATAATATCCTGACTAAAATCTACAGACATGAACAAAGAGAAGTAGCAGGTGACAATACATTTAGTGAAAGCAAACAAACATGAAAGGAGAGAAAAAAGGGACTTTACACATACATAGTCTGTGCGCGCACACACATACATACTGCAATACATGTACATACACACAGACACACAACAAATGCACACAGCAATACATGTACAGACACACAGCAATATGTGTAGACACAAACACGCAATATATGTATACACACAGAGACATAATAATATGTACAGAAATGTACACACATAGACAAAGAACATGCATGCATGCACACACACAAAATAATACATGCAGACAAGCACACACACACAGTAACACATGCAAACTAGACACACACAGTAATACATATAGGCACACACACACACACACAGTAGTATATAAAAATCACAGAGAGGTAAAAAGAATTTTGAATGCTACTGAAGACTTCATTCAGTCTGCACCAACCTGGTTTCCCAGTTACTCTCCAGAATAAATATTAATTAGCTTGTTCAACCTAACTGAGATGTGTTATGTAGAACACCGTACACTGCAGTAAACATCCCAAGAAATTATTCATGTAGACAACAAATGCTAAAAAATACAGACTTTGTCAGATGATGAGGACAGCTGCATAAAGAAGTGCTGATCTCTAATTGTGGAGAGAACTTATAGAATGGATAGACCCAGGATGACGTAGGATGAAATGGTGAAAAAGGATCTTCAGATGCTGGGTATCATTGAGGAGATAACAAGGGACTAAGACTTCTGGCGATTTGCTGTACTTGACAAGAAATGTCGAGCTAATAAAATCATGGCCATCCATACATACAGGCATGAGCTGAAAGGTCTTTGTCTTGCAAGTGCCAGTACCATGTAAAATGCACTCATACTGATAGCACATTAAAAGCACCCAGCATACTCTGTAAAGTGGTTGGTATTAGGAAGGGCATCCAACTATAGAAACCATGCCAAAACAGACAATTGGACAGCTCTCTGACTGGCCAACTCCTGTCAACCCATCTAGCCCATTCCAGCATGGAAAATAGACATTAAACAATGTTGATAATAAAATTTTATCAGTATTACAGGGTGGCACTATTGTAATATGTGATTTTACAGTAAACTGCAATTCACCAACAACAGGCAGCCAAACACTGAATGTCAGATCGAAAAATCAGTCAAACTGCTGTAGTTTAACACTGGCTAAACAGTCGTTCATGTTGCAAATGGCTGGCGGGCTGTGTATAAATTAGCTACTAGCAACAGAAGCTGCCTTTGTCATAAATATTAATTAGAATGAAGTTTTATATGCACAATGTCAATAGTCCAGAAACAACATCATCACTTAACATTCGTTTTCCATGCTGGCATAGGTTGGACAGTTTGACAGTAGCTGGTTAGCCAGGGAGCTGACCAGACTCCAACTGTCTGTTTTGGTATGGTTTCTACAGCTGGATACCCTTCCTAATATCAACCACTTTACAGGGAACTTTTTGAATAAATTTCAAGAGAAGCTGTTTCTTTGAAAACTGATTTTTCATTATTTTAGATAAAACTTCCTCCAAAAAAAAAAAAACATTTGCTTGTGGCCTGTTTTACAATAAATGTAACAACTTAAAATAATTTACAAATTGTCTAAAGACCAAATCCATAGAACAAATATACAGGGAATTTTCACTACCTTTGTGGAGTCTGTGGAAACAAAATTTGCTCCCAACCTCCCTCAAAAAATTCATGGAACCAGAGGGACTAGAAATATGAAATTTTGACAGTCTTGTTATTCTAGAAGAACAATATGTCTAACTTGAAGGAAAATCTAAGAGGACTGACAAGAAGAATATGCTGATTTCACACAGAATGACCCATATTCATAATATACGTAGCCACATACGCACACAACATACATTAATAGGTACAGTCATATGTACACATACAAGTTGTAAGTGTAAACACATATAAACAGTAATCTATGCAGCTACACACACAGTACTATACCAACTTCACTACAAAATCTTACAGAATATGTATATATTATTCTTTCCTCTGTCACTCTCTTGTTCTAGTTCTCTTCCCATCTAGTAGTGAGGAAAATAAAGAAATGGATGGGGACAAAAGAGGATGTTTTGCCAAGAGGAGGCAAGACAACCTGTCAAGTATAAGTAACATAAAATGTACATTGTATTCTCTGTAAAGTGGTTGGCAAAAAGAAGGGTATCCAACCATAGAAAAAAATACTAAAAAAATAATCTATTAGCAAGACATTCACTGAACTCTCCAGAAACACCAAATACAAAAAATGGCTCTAACTCCACAGGCAGGTGTTTCTTTTTAAGAACTTAAAGCTGGCTACACATTCTGAGCTAAGCATCATACATGTGAATTCCTGTCTTCTCAATGAATAAACACTTTCAGTTCCATATTTAAGAGATGAGGAATTATGTACATTATTTACATTAGACGGATATTTGTCCTCATCCTCTTTGTTGTTAACAGAGCATTTCGGCTGATATACCCTCCAGCCTTCATCAGGTGTCTTGGGGAAATTTTGAACCTGGGTATATCAGCTGAAACGTTTGTTGCTATACTGTGCTTGAGAAGACCTGTCAAGCCAAGTAAAATCATAGTTGTGGCAATTGTTGGCATCACGTAACTGGCACGCAAAGAGCACCTTTCGAGTGTTGGGCCTCACAGAGGCAACAACAAATGACCGAGACCTTTGGCAATATGTTGTGCTTGAGAAGAAAACTCATCAAGCCAAATGAAATCATAGTCATGGCAGATACTGGTGTCATGTAACTGGCACCCATGCCAGTAGCACATAAATGTCGGTTGCACACAAAAGCACCCATTACACTCTCAGAGTGGTTGGCATTAGGAAAGGCATCCGGTCATAGAAACCATGTCAAATCAGACTGGAGTCTGACACAACTCCTCAGCTTACCAGTCCTGGTCAAACCATCCAACCCATGCCAGCAGGCACAACAGACACTAAATGATGATGATGAATATATATATGTTATTAAAGTGTCAACCATTTTAAGACATTGCTTTAATATTGGGTATATATTTTTGTCATACTGGTTAATAACAGGTAATGTAACATAGGTACAATAATTGTAATCTTGCTTTTATTTTCAAATACCATGGTGTCTATGCAGTTTAATTGAATTATTTTAGAAAATAAAAGTTATGAACTTAAAATAAGATTTAATAAAACTAATTTCTCGTTTGTATATTTGCAATAAATGTGCTATCAATAAAAATAATTACATTTAACAAATATTCTAAAAATGGAATGTGGGAGAAAAAATTTTACAAAAAAACTATAAAATCTTTTACTTGAGCTATGTTTTCCATATGTAAATGAAAATATTGAAACCATTTTATACTGACTCAGTTTCCTTTGTTTTGTTATTTCAGGAAACAGTGATTTGAGTAACTTTACACATACATTGTTTCGGTCAACATATGGCCCAAGTTTGTTTAGAGTGTGGTATGTAGCATTTTTGAAATTTTAATTTTTGTTGATACTGTAATTCATTGGTGCAGAAAATATTAATAAAATGAGGTCCTATTTAATCTTTGGTTTTTCTTGCATAGCATTGATCTATTAAGCAATTTACAAAAACAAATTATATATGCAGTATACAAAAATATTTGGCAGACTTCTGGTTTAAGCACCCCATATAACACCTCGTAACTTTTTTTGGGGTGGCGGGGGTTGTAATTTTCAGAAAATTTTTGCAAACTTGTATTCTACACATGGGAATTCGTACAATTATGCACAATTTTTTGTGTGTATGTGTGTGCATGCACATGCGTGCATACACGACTTAAGGTGATTTAGTTGTTATTTTTTAGCACATCCCACAACTCCTGATATCCTCCTTGTTCCTTTATCACTTTAACATGTATTGACGTTTTACAATATTTTTCTCCCCATAAACACATTTAATGGAATGATGATGCATCAAAGGGTGGTCCATGGCTGGGATTTAAGCAAAAAATTCAGGCTGTCCGTATCTTAAACTCTGATTTTTTTTTAAAAATTGGAAAACAGGAAATTTTAGGATTTATGAGATGTCTTAAAGAATTTTTTAAAAAAATTTTTTTTTGATAACCATATAAATTTTCATGTGTAGAACACAAGTTTGTAAAACTTTTCTTAACATTCCAAAAAACAACAAAGTTATGAGGTGTTATATGGGATACTTAAACCAAAATTTCATCCAGTACTTATGTCATTTACTCTTTTGGTCACATGATACATAAAACTCTTACACCATCATTCCTTGTATTGCCCACACTAACTACTTTATCTCCTACTATCATAACAAACTAATTGTTTTGAAAGAGCAGAACCTATATTTCTAATGACAAAGAAATTAGCTGGTATTGAAAAGGGTTACGGAATCTTAGGAAAAAATGCATAAAAAGTTCAATTATTTAAGTGCTCCATATAAGAAATTACAATAGCTTTAATCTGTTTATTTAACCCTTCAATATTCAAACTGACCCTATCTGGCCTGAATATTCTAACTTATGTCCAAACTGCCCAGGTATGACCTCTCACACCTATCCTACAATGTCATTCTAAAAATAAACAATCACCATATTAAAATCACAAAGCTACAAGATAATGCATGGTTAATTTAAAACATGAATAAATATTACATTTGCCAGAATAATCTGAATGCTAAAGGGTTAAAATAAGAGCTTATTTCAGGGGTAACATTGTAATTTTATTTGAGAAATATATTAAGATTTTGGACTCCAACTCCTCCTTTGCCCTCAACCCCTACATTAATTCTATTTCTCTTTCAATGTGTGCATGCATACTAAGATACTTGTGCACAACACGGTTGACTAGCAGTTAAAATGACAGTCCATCAATCAATCAACCAGTCTCTCTCTCTCTCTCTGAAGACATATATATATTCATTATACAAATCAAATGTACAATAGTGTATTATCCAACTGAGTAGGTGTGTGTGTGTGTGTAAACATACATATACACACACACACACACAAACATTTATACATATATACACACATTATATACTTTATACATAGGTAATGAGAAAGCAATGAACAAAAACAAAAAGGAAAAATACAACAAAGGAGGAACACGTTTCAGCTGTATTAGTTTAAAGCTAAAAGGAAAGAGATAGTCTTAGCATTTTGGACACTAGCCCTGCATCAGGGGAAAAGTAAAGGAGAGGAGTGTGAAAAAAGAAAATTGTTTAAGAGAGAAAGGAAGAGCAATAGGTTAGGAGCCAGAGGGGAGAAGTGGACAGTTGAAAAGTACTTGCCAAAACAAGTAATACCAGAATGTAGAAGAATGTGAGTGAGCACCAGTGAGTATGTGTGTGTGTAAGTGTATGGAAAGTAGCTATGTTAGTGTGTGAGAGAGAGTAAATGGCCAAAGAGTGAATGGACATGTATGAGAGTGCCAGTGAGTGAGCATTGTGTGTGTGTGCATGTGAGAGTGTGAAGAATAAGTAGGTGTGGTTATATGTCTCTGTGTGTGTATGTATGCGTGCCTCTGTGTGTGTGTGTTGGAGACAAGATGATAGGCAAATAGCAGGGGCAAAGAGAAATGTATGTACAAATGTAGAGCATTCTTTAATACATTATAACTGAAAAGCTTCTACTTCTCGTACACTGAGTTACTCATTCACAATCATTATCTGGTTATCCAGGCCTACATTTTTTTTTAAATATTCAGTTACAATATATTTTGAAATATGAAATGAAAGTTTAAAGAAAACATTTATTTTTTATGTTCTTGAGCAAAATACTTCATTTCATATTGCTCTGCAATCATTTTGACATCTTATATGCAGCAGGCTTGTGCACCTGTACATACAATGTCTATTTGATGACTAGTGTGACCTTTTGTCATCATCAACATTTAGTGTCCGTTTTCCTTGCTGGTATGGAACTGCTAAGCTGGAGAGCTGCACCAGGATCCAGTCTGTTTTGGCTTGATTTCTATGGTTGGGTGCCCTTACTAAAGCCAACCACTCCACAGAGTGTACCAGGTGCCTTTGATGTGTCACCGGCACAGGTACCACTTAAGTATCACCAGCACAGATGCCTTTTACATGTCACTGGCACAGGCCACAATTACGATTTCATTTAGTTTCTGTGAACGTATTTGATTGCTATAATCAAATCACTAATGTGGTCGTTCAACAAGAAATTGTGAAACCCTTATCTTGTCATTTAACAATGGGAGTCCATTAAAATAATATGTAGAATGCGTGTGTGCGTGTGTGTGTGTACTCATATATATATCGTTAGGAAGGGTATCCAACCAAAGTAACCATGCCAAATCAGACTGGAACCTGGTGCAGCTCATGAGCTTACCAGTTTCAGTCAAACCATTTAACCCATGTCAGCATGGAAAGTGGGCATTAAATGATGATGATATATATATATATATATATATATAT
>NC_068991.1:28545118-28553022 GCF_001194135.2 Octopus bimaculoides
ATATATATATGTATATATATATTCTTTTTCTCCTATTTTTTTTCTCCTTGTTTCTCTGTGTTCCTCTCAGTTGAAGAGTGTAAGCTCGAAACGTTAAAGATTTTCTCTATTCCTGAGCATTATACTAATACATCCATTTGTTGTTTACACCACCTGTCTTTGTCTGTTGTTTTTTTCATAAATTCTCCAATATATATATATATATATATATATATACACACATACACATATATATATATACACACACACACACACATATATAGATATATATATAAATACATTTTATCTTCATACAACATAACAATATTGTTTATATAGTCATCCATTGTACCCTGTGATAATTTCCTCTATATTAACATCATAGGTTTTATTAGCGTCTTGCCCCTTTAACTGTTAACATCTTGATTTAGGGTCTTCCCCTACCCAGCCTCCTTTATAGACAATTAATTATACATTTTCTAATATCCTGACAATATTTATGACCATACCCAACTATAAACTGTCAACTCACTCTGTCTAGCCATTCTAAACAGACAGTCCTCTAGCCTTAGATTTAGTAATTGATAAAAAAAAGACTAATAAATTAAAAGTGAACCACAATCATTTACAAGCTATGACCAGAATAAACTTCATACAGTTCTTAGAAGTGTAGTATATTCTGAGTCACATTAGCAGCAACATGGACTTTCTCCAATTTCTTGCTCTATTAGAGAATTTGAGTAAAATTATATTGTGTCCAACTGATTAAAAAATTTTATTTATTTATGCAGCTGAGGATAGCCCTGCATTTAAATTGATGTAATGATTGCATTGTTCAATTAAATGGAACTGCTTGAAACGGTCGTACTGCATCACCTCTTGATATCCTGTTTCTTATTTTGATTTTATTCACCTCAGAGTTTACAGATAATACTGCACTGACTTAGTACTTCAACATAAGTACCTAACTGAACTGAATCTCAATTATTTCTTATATATTATATAAATATATATATATATATATATATATATATACACACACACTTACATATGCACTCTTGGAGTGGTTGGCATTAGGAAGGGCATCCAGCTGTAGAAACTTTGCCAGATCAGATTGAGCCTGGTGCAGCCTCTGGCTCGCCAGTCCTCAGTCAAACCGTCCAACCCATGCCAGCATGGAAAGTGGACGTAAAACGATGATGATGATGATGACATATACAGGCATACATATATACATACTCACATATATACTGGAATACATACATATAATATATATAGGATCAGTGAAGTAATAGCCATAGATGAAGTAGATATACTACTAGCCATAGATGAAGTGGACACAAATTCAACTGCTGGTCCTGATGGTTTCCCAGCAATCCTCCTCAAATCGTGTAAGCATGCCCTGACAAAACCCCTCCAGATTCTCTTCCAGAGCTTTCTTGCAAATGGCAGACTGCCAAGCAAGCTGAAGGAGGGAATAATACGCCCAATCCATAAAGGGGAAAGCAGAGCAGATGCCAAAAACTATAGGCTTATCTCTCTGACTTCACACATCAGCAAAGTCATGGAACGGATAGTCAGAGGGAAACTAATTGCATTCCTTGAAGAAAATAACTTGCTGAGTGATACCCAGCATGGCTTTTGACCAGGTAGGAGCTGCCTGACCCAGCTCCTACAACATTATGGCTAGGTGTTGAGCCAGTTACACAACAACTCAAATGTGGACATAATATACCTTGATTTTAGAAAAGCTTTTGAAAAGGTAGATCATGGTATGATATTAAACAAACTGCGTGATCTCGGCATAGCTGGAAAACTTGAAGAGTGGTTACATGACTTTCTGAAAGATAGAAGTCAGGCAATAGTGGCTAATGGAGCCACCTCTATGAAAACACAAATAGTGAGCGGTGTTCCACAGGGCACTGTCTTGGGACCACTGCTTTTCATAGTGGCCCTCTCAGAAATACCCTCTAGTGCCTGGATAGCCACCCTTGCAAGCTACACAGACGATACAAAAGTCTCGCAGAAAATTCAGAACCCCAGCAATGTTGCACATCTGCAGCAGGAGTTGGAATCAATTTACAGATGGGCTGAGGATAATAATATGCAGTTTAATGCTGAAAAATTCCAAGCCCTGCACTACCAGCGTCCAAAACTGAATATGAAACTTAGAGGGTACACTGGTCCACAGGGAATTTCAATCCCAGAGCCTAAATCAGTGAGGGACCTGGGTATCGACATGAGTGATGGTTAGTGAGAGCTGTGCAAGGGATGCTGTCAGTAAGGTGAGGGTTAGCAATGAGTACAGTGAAGAATTCTGAGTAGAGGTAGGGGTTGATCAGTCCTCAGCCTCCTCTTATACATCATAGTTCTCCAGGCAATAACAGAGGAATTCAAGATAGGATGCTTCTGGGAGCTCCTCTATGTTGATGACCTTGCTCTAATTGCTGAGTTACTATCAGAACTAGAGGAAAAGTTTCAGGTGTGGAAGCAAGGATTAGAATCGAAGGGCCTTTGAGTCAACCTAGCTAAAACCAAAGTCTTGATAAGTAGGAAGGCAGACAAACCACAAATCCCTTCAGGTAGATGGCCCTGCTCGATCTGTAGAAAAGGCGTAGGTAGAAACTCCATAAGATGTACCCAGTGTAAGCTAGGGATACATAGCAGGTGCAGCAATATCAAAGGAAGGCTAACTGGGAATATAAATTTTGTATGTGGCAAATGCTCAAGTGCTATAAATACTGAAAATGTGCAGAGAACAACTTCTGTCACATTCCAGAGAGAAAAACTACAAGTAGTTGATAGCTTCCGTTACTTAGGGGACCAAGTCAGTAGCGGGGGTGGTTGATCTGAAAGTGTAGCTGCTAGAATAAGAATAGCCTAGGCAAAGTTCAGAGAGCTCTTACCTCTGCTGGTGACAAAGGGCCTCTTGCTCAGAGTAAAAGGTAGACTGTATGATACATGTGCACAAACAGCCATGCTACATAGCAGTGAAATATAGGCCGTGACTGCTGAGGACATGTGTAAGCTTGCAAGGAATGAAGGCAGTATGTTCTGCCAGATGTGTAATGTCAGTGTGCATACATGACAGTGTGTAAGTGCCTTGAGAGAAAAGCTGGATTTAAGAAGCATCAGATGTGGTGTACAAGAGAGACAATTGCGCTGGTATGATCATGTGTTGTGAATGAATGAGGACGGCTTTGTGAAAAAATGTCACTCCCTAGGAGTTGAAGGAACCTGTGGAAGAGGTAGACCCAGGAAGACCTGGGATGAGGTGGTGAAGCACGACCTTCGAACATTGGGCCTTACTGAAGCAATGACTAGTGGCCGAGACCTTTGGAGATATGCTATGCTTGAGAAGAGCGACAAGCCAAGTGAGACCATAAACCATGGCCTATGCTAGTGGGTGTAACCAGCCCACTTATGTGTAACCCTCATTCATTGGACAATAAACTTTGCTTGCGTAGACCTATTGAGGCAAGTGAAATCAAATCAAAATCGCTGACATGGCTGATGACAGTACCGCCTGATTGGCACTCATGCCAGTGAAACGTTAAAAGCACATCCAAGAGTGACCATTGCCAGGACCACAGATTGGCTCCCGTGCTGGTGGCACATAAAAAGCACCATTCGAGAGTGATCATTGCCAGCGTCGCCTTACCAGCACATGCACTGGTGGCACATGAAAAACAACATTTGAGCTTGGTTGTTGCCAGAACCGCCTGACTGGCCCTCATGCTGGTGGCACGTAAAAGCACCCACTACACTCTTGGAGTGGTTGGCATTAAGAAGGGTATCCAGCTCTAGAAACTTTGCCAGATCAGATTGAGCCTGGTGCAGCCTTCTGGCTCACCATTCCTCAGTCAAACCGTCCAACCCATGCCAACATGGAAAACGGACGTTAAACGATGATGATGACGATGATAATCACACCTTAACAAGTTTTTCAATAATTCCTGTTGTGGATATCATTATGCAAATCATACAATATAGTATAAAAATTATAAGACAACATTACTCAAAAGAACATAAGTAAACATCAATATATACATGAAGCAGACCTAATGACAACAATGTACTGTGTTTGATGCATAAAGGTACTTATTCATCATGGGTCACTGCTTATTGATGTATTTACTTATGTCCTTTTGAATAATCACTGTAGCAACCAGACTAATAGATGTTATACACTGGTTGCTACAAAACACTTCCTCTTTGTTGTAGCTTTTAAATGTGCCATTCCATTGACTAGTTGGGCAGACAAACATTACCCTGCAACAGAATGTCAGGTTACCTACTTACAGTTGAGTTGACTGGAGCAACATAAAATGAAATGCCTTGTTCAAGAACACAATGCCACCTGGAAATCAAAACCACAATCTTCAGATCAAGAAAGCAATACCCTAACCACTAGTTCATATACCTACACTCCTTCGAATAATATTGCCTTATAATGTTTACAACTAGTGGCATAGTATGCATTATAATATCAGCATTTCCCTGGATATGGAATAATTCAAAAAGTCTGATTATCATGTAAAATCATGTACCAATTCATATAATGATATTCCTAATACCAGTGATTGTTTTTGCATCTCTCTCTACTGATATTGAACTTTTTCTTGTAGCCAACATACCTGATTCAGGAGTATCATACTCTGATTAATAAGTTGCATTTAAAGAATTTTAATTAATCAAGCACTAATCAACACAGACTATCCCTGCATAAACAACCTCGTGCCTACTGCATATTAACATATATGTACATGTATATAATATATATGCATGTATACTGTATACAATATATATACATATATACACACATATATATACACATATACATAAAAATCATTATATGCAATTACATACATACACACACACACACACACACACACACACACACACACACACACACACACATATATATATATATATATATATACAGAAAGAGAGACAGAGAGATTCAAACATATACACTGTGTATATAAAGGGATTGAAGGATGGATGGATAATTAATAGATATGTATAAAAAATATCTATACCCTCATACATGCAATATTTATATATGTATACATACATAAACATCAAATAATGAGGTTTTTTTACAAAACGGGGAAACAACAATGATGTGTTTGTTATAGTTAAATGGCTGAATAATACTATGACGGATAAACACAGATATTTTTATGAAATATATCTCAGTGTTAATTCATTTTGAAAGTCTCATGCAACGTTTATCCACACAGTAAGGTGTCAGTTACACAGGATATATGCTATAAAACCACGTATAAAAATACAACACATTTAGAAAGTGGGTGTGAAGAGCACGTTTTGAAAATGGGTGTGAAATTATTTACACAGCCTGAAAATATATACACGTGTATATACGTGTATGCACACACACACACACATACACATCAAACATGCATACATACATGTATATACAACCACATATCCATATTTTATACACATATATATAATATATATATACACACAAGTTTATATAAATGTACACAAGTATAGAAACATATACACACACATCCATATATACATATATGCAAGCACACACACACACACACACACATGTGTACATATGTCTGTGTGTGTGTGTGTGTGTGTATGTATACTATTGGCAAATGTACAAGTCCTTATTTTTTCTGACTTATGGTTTCTTAGACGACGATATACAATTACATACACACACACGCATGTGTGTGTATATACATAAATATATATATATACACACACACACACACAAAGATATTTACACAGGCGCATACGCTCACATGTGTGTGGAGATATATTTGTAAACATGTCTACAAATATATACATACACAAATACATGCATACATGAATATAAAGACACAAACACACACCTATATAAACAAACATACAAATAAATACATCATCATCATCGTCGTTTAACGTCTGCTTTCCATGCTAGCATGGGTTGGACGATTTGACTGAGGACTAGTGGACCAGGAGGCGACACCAAGCTCCAATCTGATTTGGCAGACTTTCTACAGCTGGATACCCTTCCTAACGCCAACCACTGCTCGATCTGTAGAAAAGGCATAGGTAGAAACTCTAAAATACCCAGTGTAAACTATGGACACATAGCAGGTGCAGCAATATCAAAGGAAGGCTACCTAGGAAGTTAGTTTGAAAAAACCATTGGAAGCTGCAACGCTACGAGACAGTACATTGGACAAGGAGGGAACAAAAGAAGGAAAAGAAGAAAATTAGAATTTAGAATGGGAAGTCAATAAAATGATTTAAAACCCGATTAAAAATGGGGGAAGAATGTTTTATGCATAATGGAGCCACAAAGGGGAATTAATCAAATAAGATATGTTGCAATCTTCTCTACCCACAGTTATCACATTCGGTTAAAATGTCTTACGGTTAAGTCGGCTCTTATGTATTTCCCTGAAGAGAAGATTACATCTTTACCAACATCACTTATTCCTTTTGAAGGAACCATTTGTAATCTTCGAAACATATGTCGGACATAAAAGAACTCATTTAACATATGCATATTACTCCATTTATTAAATTTAATATATATATATATATATATATAACATGTATACATATATACACACATACGCATACATATACATATATATACGTATACATATGACTTCTGACCGAGACCTTTGGAAATATGCTGTGCGTGAGAAGACCCGGCAAGCCAAGTGAGACCTAAATCCAAGGCCTCAGCCAGTCCACTTATGCGTACTTTCCTTCATTGGACACTAAACTCCGCTTGCGAAGACCTGTTGAGGCAAGTGAAATCAAAATCGAGTTAAATTCGACGACTAGCACCCATGCCAACATTGTCTCCTTCATTGGACACGAAACTCAGCTTGCGAAGACTTATTGAGGCAAGCAAAAGCGAAATTGTGATGGCACCTGTGCCCAGCGTTGCCTTTCTGGCACTTGTGCCCGCGGCATGTGTAAGGACTTTCGAGTGAGATCGTTGCCAGTGCCCCTGGACTGGCTCTTGTGCAGGTGGCACATAAAATACACCATTTCGAGCGAAGCTGTTGCCAGTACCTTCTGACTGGCCTTCGTGCCGGTGGCAAATAAAAGCACCCACTACACTCTCTGAGTGGTTGGCGTTAGGAAGGGCATCCAGTTGTAGAAACTCTGCCAAATCAGATTGGAGCCTGGTGTAGCCATCTGGTTTCACCAGTCCTCAGTCAAATCATCCAACCCATGCTAGCATGGAAAGCGGACGTTAAATGACGATGATGATATATATACATATATATACATACATATATATATATATATACAAATATATATATACATATATATACAGATATATATATATATACATAGGGTATGGTAGATGAGTTCAGAAAAAATTTAGATTCAGGTGAATATGGTACTTAAGTTTAGGCACCAGAATTTAGTACAGTATTATCCATACAATTTTAAAGTAAGGTGATTAAAATCAAAATAAGCAACAAGGGGTAAAGCAGTACGATCGTTTCATGTAACTCTAATTAATTGAACAATGTAATCATTACATCAATTTAAAATGCAGAGCAATCTTCACCTGTACAAAGACATAGAATTTAATTAAATTAGAACAGATGGAGACATTAGTATAATAGTACCTAAAATCTCCCAGAGGTTCCTGAGACAGACAGAGAACATCTTGCTTTAGCCACACCATGCAAGCTAATAAATCAAATGTCACAGAAGATTCTGCCTGTCACTGATTTTATTTGTTTTTTTAATTTAGATTTATAGACTATCATATCAAACCTTGTATATCTAAAGCTTAAGAGAATAAAGAATACTATCTATTAGGGGTAGCTCTGATAGAGCAAACAGAAATCATGGTTGGTATAGTCATAAATTCATATATATATAGATATATATATATATATATAGATATATATATATATAGA
>NC_068991.1:28553122-28553539 GCF_001194135.2 Octopus bimaculoides
ATATATATATACATACACACACACATATATATATATACACACAGTTATATATAGGTATGTCCATACATACATACATACACAGGTACATATATCTATAAAGGCGGCTAGCTGCAGGAACGTTGGCACGCCGGGCAAAATGCTTAGCACTATTTCATCTGCCTTGACATTCTGAGTCTAAATTCCGCTGAGGTTCACTTTGCCTTTGATCCTTTTGGGGGTCGATTAAATATGTACCAGTTACACACTTGTGTAGATGCAATCGACTTAATTCTTTTGTCTGTCCTTGTTTGTCCCCTCTATGTTCAGTCGCCTTTGGGCAATAAAGAAATATATAACTATACATGTATATATTTATATATCTGTGTAGACATATAAATGTATTTATATACATAAGTATTTGTATTTATTTGTATCTCT
>NC_068991.1:28553549-28554435 GCF_001194135.2 Octopus bimaculoides
TATAAATATGTGTGTATAATGCATAAAGGGTGATTCAAAAGTCGCCGTACATAAGAACAGTTTATTTTTTTAGAAGGAACAGTTTTTGTTTTATTTAACTGTTTCTTATAAAAAAATAATTTTTTCCTTTATAAGGTGACTTTTGAATCACCCTGTATATATATGTATATACACACACACGTGTTATATATATATAGGTATGTGTATGTCTGCATATGTTTTTGTATATATATATATATATATATGGTGTATAACATACATATATAAGTATGGTGAGACAAACAGAAAAAATTGAGCAACTATAAGTATGTATAATATTATTGATATTTAGCTGAAACAACAGAGTGACTCAAAGTCCAACAGTTTCGTACATTGACACTTATCAAATTTATCACTACATGAAACTCTCGGACCAAGAGTCACTCTGTTGTTTCCGATCAATATTAATAAAATTATACATGCACGTATACATTTATATATATATGTGTGTGTGTGTGTGAGTATATACATATGTGTGAGTATGTACAGGTGTGTGTGGGTATATATGTTCATATATATGTATGTGTGTGTCTGCGTGTACGTTTATATATGTGTATGTATTACATAAGTACGTATACATTTATATATCGAGATATTATAGATATTTAAACATGCATTTGTGTATTCTCTCGCAATGCATGCGTGAGGGATTTGTTTTCAAACGTATTCTGTTACTTGTTTAAGTCACTTGACTGCGGCCATGCCAGAGCACCGCCTATTTTACATACATACACACACACATATATATTGTTATTTACACCACCTGTCCTCGTCTGTTGTTATTTTTTGTATATTCTCCCATATATATATAT
The DNA here is from genome assembly GCF_001194135.2 of Octopus bimaculoides. Classification (NCBI taxonomy): domain Eukaryota; kingdom Metazoa; phylum Mollusca; class Cephalopoda; order Octopoda; family Octopodidae; genus Octopus; species Octopus bimaculoides. The sequence goes on from NC_068991.1 coordinate 28,554,401, forward strand.
ATATATATATATATATATATATATATATATATATA
>NC_068991.1:28554852-28562323 GCF_001194135.2 Octopus bimaculoides
TATATATATATATATATATATATATATAAAGGGAGAGTGAGAGTGTTTTCATAGTTGCTAGTTTCGGTGATGCGGCCATGCTGGGGCACCCCCTTCATAATATATAAACACATAAATCATAATTAACATATAAATAAACCTTACATAATACACGCTTGACACTATGTGTAGCATTTGTTTTGTTTTACGATTAAGGCATAAAGAAAATTGTACAATGACACATGTAAACATATATGCGCGTATGTACGTACATGTGTTTATAAATATATATATATATATACATTTTATATATGTATATATGTATATATATTACATACATACATACACAGTGATATACATATGCCTGTGTGTGTGTATTTATGTTTATAATAATGTAAATTGCTTTTACCTGGCTGATGAAGAAATCATTGTGTAGCACTCACTCATGTGCTGTGAAGCTGTATCTAAATATATTTGTGTGATCTCTGCGTAAGATCATATATATATATATATATATATTTATTTATATGTATATGACAGTATGTATGTCGTTCCTAAGGGAAGGCCAGGGTTATCGTGTGAGTGTCACTCAAACTGACATGACCGGACTGAACTCTCCAGTAGCAGAAGGAAGGAGAAGATGCTGATGTTATGTTGAGTGTCACTCGCCCAAGTGCTGGAGAACTCTTCAGCCACGGAGATAAAGGGAGGGGGTGCTATGACGTGGGAGGGGGTACTCATCATTTATAGAATCTTACCGTTCTATGAATGCGATTAACATAAATCGCTGGTTCGGTGCGAGATCTTCTGTTTGAAGTAATTTGCTATAGTAATAATGGGGACAATAACAACACACATACAAATATACATCTTTCTTTTTATCTCTGTACATATATATATTTGTGTGTGTGAAATATATATAAATATTTATTTGTGTGTGTGTGTGTGAAATATATATAAATATTTATTTGTGTGTGTGTGTGTATATATATATATATATATATATAAAATTAAGGTACTCAGAAACCTGGATGTTTGTACATTTACAGATTTTTATTAATGTCACATATTAAATGAAGCGCTTTTCACCTAGTCGTGTAGGTTTTTCAAATTGTTTTTTTTTTTTTTTATTTCTGTACATCACCTCCAAACCTTCAAATATATATATATATATACAAGCACACATGTATACATACGTGCATGCATATCTATCGATAGATAGATAGACAGATAGATAGATAGATAGATAGATAGATAGATAGATAGATAGATAGATAGATAGATAGATAGACATATAGATAGATAGATAGATAGATAGATATGTTTCTTTATTAGCCACACAGGGCTTATAGATAGACCACTTGGCGTGTTTTGTTGTTTGGTGTATTATTCCTCCGACAGTAACCTTTCTCATTCTGTTATTGCTCTTGGAAATGGAACGAACATCACATCTGATCCTGTCCTTGACGAAAAAAAAATTTGATGTTGGATTTACAATGACGAGGTTATTGCTTGACCCAGGCTAACCCTGGTCGAGCAGATCTATGCTCAAAGGCGTCCCAACTATGACCATCCTGCCTTATTTTTTCAGCCAATCTGTCTCTAGTTTCCTTTTTATATTTATGACTGTAAGATGTGATCAAAAGGTTATTTGGCTGTTGTTTCTAGTTATTTCTTCGACCACGTAGAGGTCACATTCTATTATAGGAACCAGTCGTAGTACATGACTGGTACTTAAAGTTATCGACCCTGGACTCAGGGCGTAATAACCTTGTTTAGTTACGGGTCAATCTTGATCAGACAAGACTATGATCTGTGACAATCCATCTATGATCACCTCCATCATTTTTTCAGGCACTGCATCTCTTGGGCTAATTATTCAATATGTCCCTTTTAAAAGACGATGGTGTTTGAATTCAAAGAGATTTCGCTACTATTTCTTGCAAGTGGAGCAACAACAGAGAGGCTCCTCCGTTGGTTTGACGAAGTTGTTATTGAATTCATAATCTAATGAAGGATCAAATAACCAATAATCAAAGACATCCCAGCCCTGGTCATCCAGTTTTTTTTTTCTGTTTTATTTTAAGAGTATATGAAGTTTGTGTATGTGTCCTTCCTACTTTAAATCATTACAATGTAATTTGAAATAGATTGGTTACTATTTCTAGCAAGTTGAGTGTGCCCATTTAGTTCTTTAACCCTAAATGCATCCTAATCCAATGGACAATATGGTCAAAAGCATTCCATCTTTTATTTCAACACTGTAAATTTAGAACAATTATTATCCAATAAGCTTCTCTTTTTAAGATGTTTTTGAAGATAAATGGCTTCTGTTTCTAGCAAGCCCAAATAACCACATACCAAAGTTCTCTTGGTTTGTGTTGAAGAAATATCTCGAATTATAGACGTCATAAATGCTGGTTGGTTGATTTCTCCAGTCATGCTTAACATCAAAGAGGAATACAGAGAGAGTAAACAGCAGTGGTGCAGGATAAGGGCACATACTAGGTTTGGTGGTGGGCAATGAATAAAGGAACTCTTTACAAACACATGCAGTGTGAGAGAAAGACTCATAGAAAGCAAAGTGACAAGATCCCATCTCTCACACCTATCTTACAATATTATTTTAAAAATATACAGTAACGTCATTGAAATCACAATGCTACAAGATGACAAATGATTAGTTAAAATCAATGTGAATAAATAAGCATGACATTTGACTGAGTGAAAGCTCGTGGCTTAGTGGTTAGAGTATTCAGCTCAAGATCATAAGGTCATGAGTTCAATCCCTGGCAACGCATTGTGTCCTTGAGCAAAACATTGTATTTCAGGTTGCTTTTGTCCACTCAGCTGGCAAAAATGAGTAGTACCTGTATTTCAAAGGGCCAGCCTTGTCACCCTGAATCTCCCTGAGAATTATGTGAAGGGTACATGTGTCTGTGGAGTGCTCAGCCACATGCATGTTAATTTCATAAGCAGGCTGTTCTGTTGATCAGATCAACTGGAACCCTTGTCATCGTAACCAACAGAATGCCAGTACATTTGACTGAGTAATCTGAATGCTAAAGGGTTAATTTCATTTTAAGATAATAAATATTTTTCTTTTGAAAATTAGTATTCTTTTCATCATTTTGTACAAGCACCAAGATATTTGATGAAAGTTAAAATCATGATTATTGTATGTCTGCCATATTTCCTGATATCAACCCTTTGGCATTTACACTGCTCATATCAGGTCCAAATATTCTACCTGTTCAAACTGACTAGATCCAGCCTTTCACACCCACCTTGCAATGTTATTCTAAAACTAAACAATCACATCAGCGAAATCTTGAAGCTATGAGATAATGAATGATTAATTCAAAACAATGTGAATCAATAAGCATATTTGACAGCGTAATCTGAATGCTTATGGGTTAACTGTGATGTACTCAACTCTCGCTATTTCAGAGAGAAGTCATTCTGCTCAATTTAAAAAGAGAGCAAAAGATGAAAAGAAAAAAGAAATAATGTGGTTGTGTGATAACAGTTGTGGCATGATAGTGAATGAATTCTTATAATGAGCTGAATGATGTTTGGTGTCAAATATAAGATAACTACATGTGTAACAGCAATGATATTCACTATCTTAGATATGGGAACAATATTCTAATGTGACCCCTAATTGAGTTTCATTGAAGGTTAGCTGTAGTAGCTGATGAGAGGTGAAATACTTTGTTAAATAAAAGAGAAAACAATGCCTTTTGGAAACAGAATTAACACTATAATTTGAATTAGAATTTAGTGGTGGGGTAACAAAATAATAGTATTGCTAAAAATGCTTTGTGATATTTGTTCCCATTCTCTATGTTCTGATTTCAAATCCCACACAAGTTAACATTGTTTTTCATCTTTTAAGAGTCAATAAGATAGATTAACAGTAACCTCATCCCCTTAAAATTGCTGGTTTTATGCCTAAACTAGACACAGTTATATGAGCTGGAGTTAACATGCTTAACGTACTGGATCGAGAAATGTTAATTAAGTAAAGTTACAGTAGTAATGTGGTGGAAAACTCATTAACTGAATGGTAAATTGTGATCAAGAATGGAGATATTATTGAAATTTAAATTTATAAAAAACAATTAATTATAAATGCAGTGCCAAATTATGTGTGAGTCTGCTATTTTGCAGCTTGGATCTTGTTTTAGTTTTATTAGAACTCCTTAGAGAATTGTGCTCTATATGTGAAGTCACCAAAAATTATACAGATAGAATGTAGTGATATATGTAGCATGTATAGAGGCTGTTCCAGCTAAATTTGAAGACATTTTATGTCTCCTTTTTCAGAAACAGCTTTATGCATTGGTGGGCAGTCAACAGTATTGGAGAACATTAAAAATTTAAGTTATAGTTGAAAAAAAGTTATACATATATATATATATAGATATATATATATGTGTGTGTGTGTGTGTGTATATATATATATATATATATATATATATATATATATATATATAAGATTAAATAAATGGAATTATACGCTTGTGTTAAATGATTTCTTTTATTTCCGACATGTTTCGAAGATTACACTGAATGTGGAAGACTATTTTCATTGATATGTTTTTTTCTAAACAATTCATCATATGTGCCACACATACATATATACATACATGTACACACTTGTGCACATACACACACATACACACACACATACACACACGCACGCATGCACACGCACACACACACACACACTCACTCACTCAACCATACCACTACTAACATACAATTATGATTTCTATAGTTTGGTATTTTTTTTTAATAGTGACAGGTCCCCTGGTAAATACCTTGGCTAACACCCTTTCTGATTAATGCTGACATTATGGTGTTACATTATAACTAGTAAGCTTAGAGGCTCATTGGTGAATAAACAAGGCTAAAGTTTATATTGCTAAAAAATTTTAAATGCAGTCTAACAAATTAAATATGAACATGAGAATCAAAGATAACATCAAAAGATTGCAGAGGCACAATAGTATAATTAAGGAGAAAAATATGATTCTTGAAAAATACCGAAATACTTGATTCTTAAAAGAAATGTAAGTAATATCCCATGGTATTTGAAGAATTTAAATGGAAATTCATAGCTAAAGCAGCATCAAAATCAAAATAAGAATCCAGCAGAAAGTAGACTTGAATAGGTATATGATCTTGATTATTGAGACCACTTTAAAACATTGAAACTCTGTTTTCTGTAATGTTGCTATGAATGTTATATCATTTGTACAATGAGGAAGGTATACCACCAGCATTGTTCAACAATCTAAGCGTCACATTTACATTTCATCTCAGGCTGGGACCCTGTGCCATATGTCCCATACACAATTCAAGCTAACAACACCTTACCACATTCCTCAACAGGAAAAGCCTGATACTTATTCTATCAGTCTCTTCTGCTGAACCAATAACTTATGAGGACGTAAACACACCAGCACCAGTTGTCAAGCAGTGGGTGGGGGACAGACAGACACACACACATACACACACATGTGACTGGCTTCTTTCAGTTTCCATCTATCAAATCCACTCACAAGGCTTTGGTCTGCTTGAAGCTAAAGTTAAAGACACCTGCCCAAGGTGCCACGCAGTAGGTGTGAACCCCAAACTATGTGGTTGGGAAGCAAGCTTCTTATCATATAGCCACACCTGTACCTATCGGGACAAATTTCTTCAAAAGATGCCTGAGTCGACGACACCGTCCTGCTTGAAAGTAATATGCTATTACAAGACATGACCTAAAGATGACATAACAGATTCCTTCAGGTAGAGCTATTAAACTAGACAAAGGCTGGGCCAATTTTGGTTGAAACACATCTATGTTTATCAAAGTTTAAATATCTCAACTCACATTTTTATACATAAATATAATTTACAAATAGATAACCCTACAATAGTGGTTTCAAATTTTGGCACAAGGCCAGCAGTGTTCGACTGGTCCTTATTTTATTAACCCCAAAAGGCTGAAAGGCAAAGTCTACCTCGGCAGAATTTGAACTCAGAACATAAAGATAAATGAAATACTGTTAAGCATTTCACCCTGCATGCTAACAATTCCACCAGTGCACCACCTTGTAATATTGAAATAATGCAACAATACAACATATAATTATCAATGTAATATTGAAATAATATAAAAAACATGTAAATATAATATGAAAGCCATACAAAATTGTTATTGCATGGCTTTCATATTTATGTTATAACAATTTAATAACGAAAATATAGAAGCTTTAACATAAATAATCAAATGCTTTAATGAATTTTTCAAGTTAAATTCTATAGCCTTCATTGAACACCCTTACATTTAGTGGTAATAATGGTAGTAGTGGTGGTGATGGTAGTAGTAGTAGTAGTAGTAGTAGCAGCAGCAGCAACTACAGCTGTAGCAGTAAAACCCCTGATCTGGTTAGCTAGCTGGTTCAAAAGATGTAATCAATAGTCTCTGTGTCTCTCCCCTGAGTATTCCATGACATAATTACTTAACTAAGACATTTTCTATCTGAGACGTTTTAATAAATAATTAATAATAAGACAAGAATGTAATTAATATTGTCATTATTGGGTTATTACTACTCCCACGTCACCCCAATGCAAGAAAAAAATCTTCACAATTATGCATGTGTGTGTGCGTGTTTGTCTGTGCGAATGTGTGTGTGCATTTGTATGTATGAGTGTGCATGTATATTCATATGACTGTATGTGTATATATATATATATATATATATATATATATATATATATATATATATATATATATAGATAGATAGATAGATAGATAGATAGATAGATAGATAGATAGATTGATGCAAGCATGACTGTGGTAAGGAGATTCCTTCCTGACTACATGGTTTCAAGTTCAGTCCCACTATCTGACACTCTTCTAGTATTGCCACCGGTTGACCAAAGCCTTGTCAGTGGATTTAACAGATGGAAACTGAAAGAAACCATCATGTGTGTGTGTGTGTCTGTGTGTGTGTATCAATTTAAATAAGAGCCATAACGCAATCCATAATAAAACTTGTTTAATAATCTATGCACATTTCAATGCAAGATCCCGACTCACACTTGTCTGAGATAAGAATATGGAGTCTTGCATTTCTTCAGAGTCAAGTTAATGTGCATAAGTTATTAAACAAGTTTTATTATGGATTGTGTTATGGCTCTTATTTAAATTGATATGCACCCAAAATTGTCTCATAAACAACTTTCAAGTGAGAATTTTGCTACGTTGATAACAGGTACAATATTTTTACCAAATATTTGGTAGAGATCTAAATATACAAATATATATATATATATATATATGCCATGATAGATCGCTGACCAAACCATTCAATTTTCTTTTTTTTTTCCTCTGTGTTTTTCTCCTTGTTTTCTCCGTATTCTTTCTGTTGAAGAGCGTAGCTGGAAACGTTAAAGACTTTCTGTATTCCCGAGCATTAAACTAATACAT
>NC_068991.1:28569528-28570424 GCF_001194135.2 Octopus bimaculoides
ATAGTGTTATGTTTCCCTCGGGTGACTCGTAGAGATAACATAACGAGTTATACAATTTAATTATTACATTTATTGTTCAATTACATACAAAGAACGCACTCACCCAATGTTCGTTATGAATAAACAAAAGTCATGTCCGCCATATATATATCAATGACATTTTACTACGACAGTCCCACAAGACAACAACAATGAAACAATGAACTCAGACGAACCACATGACACACGGAACGTCAGACGAATTACATATCTAACAGTCCATATAACAAATAGCAATAACAATGCTGGTGACAATAATGATAACAACAACAGAGTTGAAGATGATCACAGCAATGACAACAATGATGATGATGATAATTATCTTTACTCAAACAATGGGTGGAATGAATCTGATTATGATGGTGGTTTGCTTGAAATTTAAAAGAATGGCAAGACTCAAATTGGAACTAGTGTGCTATACAATAGTGCATAGCAATAAAAGCTGAAACAGTTCAAAAGGGATTTACCTTTGTTTTCTTCTGGCCAGCCATTAGGATGTCCTCATAACCCAAGAATTCTTCCAGAAGAAACCATGTAAAGCTGTCTCCAATGCATTCATCCTTTAAAGGATCTAAAGATGAGAGGAAATATAGAATATTTAGTCACAGAAGTCAAACAGACAAAAGAAAAAAGAAGACCAATGATTAGTAAAACATCAGAAATATAGTCTTCCAGCCCACCAATCACATGGTTCCGGGTTCAGTCCCACTGCGTGGCATCTTGGGCAAGTGTCTTCTACTATAGCCTCAGGCCGACCAAAGCCTTGTGAGTGGATTTGGTAGACGCAAACTGAAAGAAGCCCATCATATATATGTATGTATATATATATATATATATATGTGTGTGTGTGTGTGTGT
>NC_068991.1:28570576-28572756 GCF_001194135.2 Octopus bimaculoides
TATATATATATATATATGTGTGAGTGTGTGTGTGTATGTGTGTGTGTGTGTGTGTGTGTGTGTGTGTGTGTGTTTGTGTGTCTGTGTTTGTCCCCCTAGCATTGCTTGACAATCGATGCTGGTGTGTTTATGTCCCCATCACTTAGCGGTTCGGCAAAAGAGACTATTAGAATAAGTACTGGGCTTACAAAGAATAAGTCCCGGGGTTGATTTGCTCGACTAAAGGCGGTGCTCCAGGATGGCCACAGTCAAATGACTGAAACAAGTAAAAGAGTAAAAAGAGTAAAAAGAGTATATACAGAGTGTTTCAAAAAATTTGATATCATTTCGCAATCTGATAACTCTGCCAATTCTTGTTCAAATGACTTCAATTTTTAACAGTATATGTAGAAACAGGTCAAAACTTTATGTTTAATATTTGATATGTTTATCTGTCCAGGTATATAAATGGCATTCACTGGAAGAGAAAAGGCGTTTTGTGTGTTAGAGTATGCTCAAACACAGTTGAACAAGACTGTGCAACGTGCATTTGTGAGAGATTTCTTTAAAAGTCGCCAACGACAATGCAGATTTAGACATGGCACAAAAAATTCAAAGAGGAAGGCTGTCTGTGCAGGGCAAAAGGATCTGAACGACTACAAACATCGGAAGAGACAGTTGAGTGGATTTGCCAAAATCTCTTGTTGCAATGCCCCAAGAAGTCCATAAGAGGAACAAGTCTGGAAACCCAGATTCCTCCAACAATAGTTTGGTGTGTCCTGAGGAAACACTTGCTAATGAAACCCTACAAGCTGCAGCTTGTTCAGGCCATAACAGCAGATGACAAGCAAAAGCGCAAACAATTCTTTGTTGATATGCAAGAGAAACTTGAAGAAGCTGAGTTCAAGGAACATCTTGTTTTCAGTGATGAGGCTACATTTCATACAAATAGCAAAGTCAATAAGCATAATGTTCGCATTTGGAGTGAAGAAAATTCCTATGCCACAGTTGAGCATGAGAGGGACTCACCAAAAGTGAATGTGTTCTGCACCATTTCCAAGAACCATCTTCATGGCCCATTTTTCTTTAAGGGAAATGTGACTGGCAATGTCTATCTGCAAATGCTTCAGAACTGGCTAATGGACGAGCTCATTGCAAATGAACCTGAAGACTTCATTTTTCAACAGGACAGGGCTCCACCTCACTGGGAGCTCACTGTGCAGGCTTATCTCAATTACAATCTGTGAAGAAAATGGATCAGGTGTGCTGGTGATGAAGACAATGTGCTGTTGAAATGGCCACCACATTCACCTGACCTGACACCTTGCAATTTTTTTCTCTGGGGCTATGTAAAAGGCTTGGTCTATATCCCCACTCTTCCTGCAAACCTAGAGGAACTCGAGCAGAGAATCACTAGCGCACTGGAGACTGTTACCCAAGACATGCCACAGCATGTTTGGGAGGAGCTGGACAACCAACTTGATGTGTGCCGTGTTGTTCAACATTAAGCTTGTTTAATTTCATTTGCTTTGATTATGTAGTTTCTGTAATATTTACATCTCAAATAATATCAAATTCTTTGAAACACCCTGTATATTATATGATACACACAATCTTCGAATGTTTGGCCTTACAGAGGCAATGACAAGTGACCAAGACCTTTGGAGATATGATGCACTTAAGAAGGTCTGTCAAGCCAAGTGAGATCATAGCTATGACTGATACCAGTGTCACATAACTGGCCAGTCGTTGGCAATATACTGTGTTTGAGAAGACCTATTGAGTCAAGTGAAATCATAGTTGTGGCTGATGCCAGTTCTGCTTGACTGGCACCCATGCTGATGGCATGTAAAAACCACCCACTACACTCTCGGAGTGGTTGGTGTTAGAAAGGGTATCCAGCTGTAGAAACCTTGCTAGATCAGATTGGAGCGTGGTGCAGCCACATGGTTTGCCAGTCCTTAGTCAAACTGTCCAACCCATGCCAGCATGGAAAGCGGACGTTAAACGACAACGACGACGATGATGATGATGATGATATGTACTCACTCATATTCACACACAGAAATACACAGACAGATCTGTTCTTTCATAGAAATACATTTAAAATACATGCATCCACTGACACACACACACACTCAGATGCACACATACACACACACACACACACACACACACACACACACACATATGCACACACC
>NC_068991.1:28573634-28575655 GCF_001194135.2 Octopus bimaculoides
CTCAGATGCACACATACACACACACACACACACACACACACACACACACACATATGCACACACCACTATACTCAGAGACTCTCTAGCTATTACAGGGAGTGCACGATGCACTCCTCTCCTACAATTTGGAGGCTAAATTGAAGATGATTCATGTCATATGATGCTGTGTTAGAGGTTGGGATGTAGAAGTTGGCAGCAAATTATGGAACTGACTTGGCATGTGACCCCAAAAACATTTACAAAACATCATAACGATATCTGTTTAACCCTTTCATTATTGTATTTATTTTGAGATGCTCTGTGTTTCTTTCAATTACTTTAAATATAACAAAGAATTTAGTAAAATAACTTTATCATTAAGCTAGTATTAGGAACATAAATTGTGACTAAGGTTTGATGGAAGATTTTAATTCAAAACTTATGAAAACAAGACATTTGTACTCAGAGCCAGAGCCAGTTTCAGCCCGGTTGGTAACAAAAGGGTTAATGAGGATGTCATTATTGTTGTGTTGGTTAGGGTTAGGGTGGTGATAGTGGTGGTGGTGTTTGTGTTGTCATTGTTGGTGGTGGTGATGTTTGTCCTGTTATCATTGTTGTTGTGGATGGAGATGGAGATGGTGGTGGCACTGATGGTAGTAGCAGTGGAAGTGGTGGCGGTGGCAGCGCTGGCGGTGGTGGTGGTGGTAGTGGTGATGGCGGGGGATGCTTCTGCTGCTGCTGGTACTGGTGACGTTTATGCTGTTATGTTGGTGATAGTGTCTTTATTGAGCAACTATAGCCACCTTAGCCTGAATTCTACTACAGTAAACCATATTAAAAAAAAAAGAAAGAGACAGAGAGGGCATCACCAGTCTGGGAAACCCTATGAAGAGTCTCCAAGACAGATGAAAGGTTTTGATGTCATGTTCATCGTTTTAATGTATGCTTTAGTCTTCTAGAAGCCTATCTTTTCTTCAGATCTAGATTCTTACAAAAGATTTCAAGGGAGATGCTTTTTTAGAGAGAGAAGTAGTTGCATAGTTTTTTTTATCTTTTTAAGGCGAAATGTAACAGCATCCCTCATGGTTTTTGTAGCTTGGCTGAAGCTTTAGAAATTACAAAGGTTTACTTGCCTAGTGATTAGACCCAAAATCTTCCTTCATCATCTTTCTATGGCTGATTGCAAGCTATCACATATCACTACTCACTGTGATGTTGTTCTAAGTCATTCAGTACAGCTGTTGTTAGTTGAAAGAGATCATTGCAGGACAGAAAACACCTTAGTCAGTTGCTTACTTTCTCATATCTATCTTCAGTTTCCTAGCTGTCATAAAAAGTATCCTACCAATCCAATATAAATGCTTTGATTCGGTTGAATCAAATCCTTTTAGAGCCCAGCCACTTTAGAGAGTTTTACAGGATGCTTTTTCATGTCACCAACACTTGTGGGGTCACCTTGAAATTTGCAGAGTTTAAAGGGTTTAAAGGGGCCCCTACAACTGTAGGAGAATAGAGAAGAGAGGGAGAAAGAGAATGAAGACAGATAGACAGTGGGATTATTTTAGGCAAGGTGATGAGGGAGGGTAAAGAATGATGAGAGGAACAGATTTATAGTTGTGAAAGTGTGGTAGTAGGGAGAGTAATAGAGTGAGAGTTATCTGGAGATGGAGAGAGAGAAAGGATAAATGTCAACGGAAACAGAGATATATTGAAGGAAGAAAACAGGGGTTGGGGCTATCAACTGAATCCAACCATTTACTTGGTTACATTTTTTTTTATGGCAGCCAGGAAAATGAAGACAGACATCAGAAAGTAGGCAACTGACTAAGATGTTTACTCTCCTGCCATATTCTCTCTCATCTGACAACAGTTTCACTTAATGGATTAGGACATCTCAATAAGTAGCGATATGTGATAGCATGCATGCACACACACACACACACACACACACACACACACACACACACACACACACACAAACACACACACACACACAGAGAAACACATTCACACATACATATGCACATCATACACACACATGC
>NC_068991.1:28575682-28577780 GCF_001194135.2 Octopus bimaculoides
TCATACACACACTCAAACAACATCTATACACTCACATAGCATACACATATGCACAGTCTTGCACAACACACACAACATACACCTATATATGCACTCTTTTACACTCACACATTCACACAAAGGCACATAATCTCAGACATGCACTATAACATACACACATTCATAAACATTTTGTTATACATATGCATAGACATACAAATGCACACATACGCACACACAAAAAAAACAGCTACACACACATATATCAAAAGACACATGTATACACACTAATATACACACACACAAAAAAAACAGCTACACACACATATATCAAAAGACACATGTATACACACTAATATACACACGCACAGATACACACACACACACACACACACATACACACAATCACACACAATCACACACATCCAGGTACACTCCCATACAAACATACACACATGTCCACACGAAAATACACACACATACATACTCAGGGTGTATATATCATGTACTCTCTGTTGCAGAAACAGTCAATCATGTTATAGAACACAACAGCTGATGATGGCACCATAGTTACTGAGTAATCTTATGGGATTATCATGTACATGTGGTTAGTACTCTAATTATCTTGTAAATGTAGTACATTCTCCAATCATGTGCATATAGTATGTATGCTGATTATCTCATATGTGTAACCTGTACTTTAATTATTTTGTATGTGTAGTCTGTACTCTTATACATGTAGCCTATACTCTGATTATATTATACATGTACTCAGATTATTTTATAAAATTAATTAAATAATCTGTACTAAGATTATTTTATACATACAGCCTGTACTGTAATTATTTTGTACAGGCATGGCTATGTGGTAAGAAGCTTGCTTCCCAACCATGTGGTTCTTGGTTCTGTCCCACTGTGTGGCACCTTAGGCAAGTGTCTTCTACTATAGCCTCAGGTCTACCAAAGCCTTGTGAGTGGATTTGGTAGACAGAAACTGAAAGATGGTGGCGAGCTGGCAGAAACGTTAGCATGCCAAGCAAAATGCTTAGCTGTATTTCGTCTGCCTTTACGTTCTGAGTTCAAATTCCGCTGAGGTTGACTTTGCCTTTCATCCTTTAAGGGTCGATAAATTAAGTACCAGTTACGCACTGGGGGTCGATGTAATTGACTTAATCCCTTTGTCTGTCCTGATTTGTCCCCTCTATGTTTAGCCCCTTGTGGGCAATAAAGAAATAAGAAACTGAAAGAAGCCTGTCTCTTATATGTATATATATATTTATATATCTATGAATGTGTGTCCTTGTGTCTATATTTATCTCCCACCACCACTTGACGACTGATGTTCATGTGTTTACGTTCCCATCACTTAGCAGATCAGCAAAGGAGATTGATAGAATAAGTACCATGCTTCAAAAAAAGGGGGTACTAGGGTCAATTCATTCAACTAAGAATTCCTCAAGGCTGAGCCCCCAGCATGGCTGCAGTCTAATGACTGAAACAAGTAGAAGATAAAAGATAAACAATACAGCTTGTACTCCCTAATTATCAGGTAGCTATAGTCTGTACCCTCTAATTATCTTGCCCATGTAATTTATATTCTAATTATGCTGTTCATGCACTCTGTACTCTAATTATCTTGTATATGTAGTTTGTACTCTGATTATCCAGTACATGTAGTCTATACTTCTTTGTTAATTTGTAAATGTAGTTTGTACTCTCTAATCATCTTTTAAATGTAGCCTGTAATCTGATTATTTTATTGTTTGTACCCTGATTATCTTATATGTGTAGTCTATACTCTCAAATCCATGATGTATCAAGTTAAGTTCCTGAATTCTCACATTTTTTTAAGCCATCCAAGTAAAAGGAAGTGGCCATTTTGAGGCTGTTTCTTCATCACCCAATTTAATGTGACCATCTGTTCATTACGTCTTAAGTAGAGGGTCTTTTATGTTGCAAACATTCAGGCCTGGTGTGAATATAATTTCTTTCCATTGTCCTGGGAAATATTGGGAAAATAAGACATGGGCCTTCCTTTCCTTCTAGATAAATCATAAAGCAAAAAGAGAGGCTTTTTTCAACTATCATTTCAAGCATTTTGAGCAACCATGTAGTCTCC
>NC_068991.1:28577790-28583353 GCF_001194135.2 Octopus bimaculoides
CATAGGCTCATGGAGTATCTCTCTGTCAGTCTGTCAGTTTGCTTGCCTGTCAGTCTGCTTCTTTGTCTACTTGTCTATTTGCCTGTTTGCACCCCCCTCTGTCTCAGACAATGAGACATCCCCGACTCTTCACAAATAACACACATATCCAAACTCACAGATTCACCAATTTCCTCAGAACTTATCAACTGAAAAAAAAAACACTTTGAATAACGCAGTCTTAGATATATAAAATTTATGGGATGGTCATGGCTGGAAGGTAAGACTGTTTGTAGATTTGTTACTCTAACTTTTCGATGAATCTTCTGACTGCCAATTTTTCATGAATTTATTTTGGTTTCATCATAAGAGTTCTAGTCGTATATTTCAGTAACAGTTTGTCATAGATATTTGATGCTATCACCATTAACATAATTCCTCAATAGTTTTTAACCAGATCTAAATTTCTTTGAGTGGGAATGGAAGAATACAACCTTTGGCTAATTTCCTAATAGGGTTTTGATTGTAAACTACATTACATCATTAAAAGATGCCTTTGTCTTCTAGAATGCCTCTGTTTCCTAAAATACCAATGACATATCAAATTTTGTTACCTTCCTGATTTTCACCCTTTTCAGTACTTCTATGAGTTCATCTAAAGTTTATCCTCAAATTTGAAGTCGAGGTTATATTTAATAGCAGTTTCTATGGGTGTATCTGAAACTGATGGGAGACTGTCAAGAATGTTTCAGGAAATGTTTTTTCTGCTTATTTAATCATTACTGAAGACTCATAACATTTTGTTTTAACTTATACATACTTTTTCTGCCACTAATTTCATTGGCAATTAGCCAGAGCAGGGAGAATTGATTGTTTACTGCTGTGAATACAATCAGATATATTTTCCTTTCAATATATTTCTGTCGTTCTTTTCATAAATATAAGTAAGATTTTGTTGAGCGCTTTTAAATTTGATATCTGTCCTGGAAGGTTTGGTTGACTTTAAGTGGTTAGTACTTTTCAACTGACTGTGCTTCTCTATAATTGCTTCAGACTCCCATTGGAGGTAAAAGATTCTTCTGTAGCTTATTGATATGAAGTGACACAACGATCATACATCTTATGTTGTTATATTGTTATACTTTGCATTCAGGGAGCTGGTTTCATCTGCCACACTTCAAGCCTATGTTTGTCTGAGATTATGTATTGTTGATGAATTTGTTTGTTGTAAAATGAAAACCTGTTTTATACAGAAATTTTTGAATATTTTTGTTGTTGTGTAAGCTCATTAAAATTCTGGCAACTATTATACAATGATCAAAAATAACCCTTTCAAAGGAATTACACACTTAATAGCTAAGCACAATGTTTTTCCAATTATGAACCTGTTATCAGAACTATATCACTATGTTACTATATAAACCAGACTATCAAATGTTGTTATACATCACCAGTTACAATGCACTTCCATCTCTTTCTTGATCATACCATTCTTGGCCCAAATCATTTAACTAAATCATCTTCCTGTCACCATGGAGATATTCTAAAAAGCCTTTTCTGATCTCTTGGATACCACTCAGCAACTGCATGGGTCCTCCTGATGTCTCTTTGAACCTTGTGACATATCTGGCCCAGTGAAACTTGTGCTTTTGATATTCTGCAATCATATCATTTGCTCTGCTCTGTTCCCAAATCATTTCATTTTGGATATACTCTTGCAATGATATTCCTAGCATAGATCTTTCTATTGCCTTTGTGTCATTGCCAATTGATGTTCTTCCTTTTTGTCGTAGTTCACATCTCATTTGCATATAAACACACAGGCAGGACAGTGCTATTGAAGAGTCTAGCACATATGTTCTTGCCCAGCTTTGCTTTGAGCACATCCTTCAAGTAAATGCCTTCCATCCTGCCCTTATTCTCTTCCAGATTTCAGCATTCAAGTCTCAGTGCATATTTATTGTGTACTCTAAACAGACACACTCCTTAAACTCCTCTATTTCATTAATCCCAACTTCCATTCAACCTTGTGCTATGTTTACAGATTGCATGTATTTTGTTTTCATATGGTTCATTGTAAAGCCAACAGCTGAACTATCGGTGTCCAATTCTATTGGCATGATCTGCAGCTGATCTTTGACAAGTAAAATGTCATCTGCAAATCAAAGGTGTGTTAGTAGCTGGCCATTGATGGTCACACCACCTGTCCAGTCTATTTATGAGGTCTATATCTAAAATGGTTGCTGCCATTCCTAAGGTTCATATAGAAATTTGAGATTATGGACATGTGTCTGTATTTTAGTAATGGTGAGTTTTTGGTTCAGCTCTGTTGCTCATTTTGTGAACAGTAGGCTTAACCAGTACCATAGCAAAACATACATGTCTTGCTTATCCAGATGACTGGCAATGTGAGATGAAAATGTATTTTTAATGGAAGTCACTGAAACCTTTCATTGACTAATAATATCCATGGTTGTTGGATCTGTAGTTATTATTAATAATACCCTTCAGGATGTAGTGACTCTAGCTGTTGACCTCACAGAGGTTCTTCTGTCCGGCAACATGTGAGTGTTACCATTGGTTAGCAATTGATTCTTTGACTAACACTGCACATCAATCCCAATATTTCCCATGGCTTCATTTCTGATTCTAGGGGATTGTCAGATGCTATGCTTTGTCAAAGGGCAGTCCATATATTCTCAAAGAGAACTATTTCAACAAACTCCTTTATTTCATATATCTTGCAGTCGTTCCCCAATAAGCTAGCTGAGTACCCATTGGATAGGAGTTCACTCTGCTAATCTCATCCCAGCATGTAAACAATACCCCATTATTATTTTTGGCCCTGCTCAATCTGTAGAAAAGGCATAGGCAGAAACTCCATAAGGTGTACCCAGTGTAAGCTATGGACACATAAGAGGTGCAGCAATATCAGAGGAAGGTTAACAAGGAAAGTAGTTTTTGTCTGTGAAAGGTGCACAGGTACAATTAACACCAAAGACGTACAGAAAACGCCAGGGGGAAAAACTGTATAGAAAATTCCATCACATGCCAGTGAGGAAAACTAGAAGTAGTTGATAGCTTCCATTACCTAGGTGACCAAGTCAGTAGTGAGGGTGGATGCCCTGAGAGTGTAGCTGCTAGAATAAGAATAGCTTGGACAAAGTTCAGAGAGCTCCTACCTTTGTAGGTAACAAAGAGCCTCTCTCTCAGAGTGAAAGGTAGACTGTATGATGCCTGTGCGTGTGAGCAGTCATGCTACATACCAGTGAAATATGGGCTGTAACTGCCAAGGACATGAATAGGCTTGTAAGAAATGAAGCTAGTATGCTTCACTGGATGTATAGTGTCAGTGTGTATGCACGACAGAGTGTAAGCATCCTGAGAGAAAAGTTGGGCCTAAGAGGCATCAGATGTGGTGTGCAAGAGAGATGACTGTGCTGGTATGGTCATATGATGCCTATGGACAAGGACAACTGTGTGAAGAAGTATCACACTCTAATGGTGGAGGGAACCTGTGGGAGAGGTAAACCAAAGAAGACATGGGACAAGGTGTCGAAGCATGATCTTCAAATGTTGGGCCTCACAGAGGCAACGACAAGTTACCGAGACCTTTAGTGATATTCCGTGCTTGAGATGACCAGTCAAGCCAAGTGAAATCGTAATTATGGCCAATGCCAGTGCCGCCTGACTGGCACTCATGCTAGTGGCACATAAAAAGCACCATTCAAACGTTGGACCTCACAAAGGCAGTGACAGGTGACCAAGACATTTAGCAATATACCATGCTTGTGTAGACCTGTC
This sequence comes from Octopus bimaculoides, assembly GCF_001194135.2. Taxonomy (NCBI): domain Eukaryota; kingdom Metazoa; phylum Mollusca; class Cephalopoda; order Octopoda; family Octopodidae; genus Octopus; species Octopus bimaculoides. The sequence continues at coordinate 28,581,574 of NC_068991.1, forward strand.
AAGCCAAGTGAGATCATAGTCGTGACTGATACCAGTGTCACATCAATGGTACCTATGTTGGTGGCACAGACAAAGCACCCACTACACTTTTGGAGTGGTTGGCAATAGGAAGGGCATCCAGCTGTAGAAACCTTGCCAAATTAGATTGGAACCTGATACAGCTCCTTGGCTTACCAGTTTTCAGTCAAACCATCCAACCCATGCCAGCAGGGAAAGCAGACATTAAACAATGATGATGATGATAATGATGACGATGATGACGATGATGACGATGACCATGATGATGATTGTACATACGTGATACATATACTTCTGTCTCTATCACCTTACTGCCTCCTACATACTGATATTTCCCTGTCATCCACACCTCTACCCTTCTCAATTACTCCCTATATTCACCTCCACCCCCATATGCAACCACCAGTTACCCTCCTCTTGCACTCTTAAGAAATTATCCTACATTTCCACCCCAATCTATTGTCAATAGTCTCTTTTATACTCATCTTCTTGTTCCTTGAGAGTTCACTGTGGCATCCCGTCACCATCATCTTTATTTTCTTCCCAACTACTTCCATCTACCCTTATAAAATACTGGATATCTTCTATAGCCAGACACCAGTACTTGTCCCTCTGTCATACTTCAACACCTCCATCTCCCTCAAATAGTATCATTAAGTCAAGGGTGCTTTTTCTTTTCTCTTTTCTTTTCTTTGTCTTGCAAATTACCTAGCAATCTCACTAGTGCCTCTATCATGAGAAAAGCACCCAGTACTGTAAAGTGGTTAGCATTAGGAAGAGAATAGAAACCATGCCAAAGCTGACATTGGAGCCCAATGCATTCCTCCGATTCACTGGGTCCTGTCAAAGCATCCAGCCCATGCCAGCATGGAGAACAAATGTTAAACAATGATGATGATGATGATGATGCTGATGATGATGATGATGATGATGATGATGATGATGATGATGATGATGATGACAATGACGATGATAATGATTTAAGTGACTGTACACAGCTGATGTTATTTCTAGTTGTAAACAGAGAGCTTAGATTACCATGCATTTGTTAGATTCCTGAATTCTGTCAGTTTTACTCTCAGAGGAAGAAAACCAAATAATTTTACAAAATCTTCCCAAGTGCAATGTACTTAGAGCTATCATTCTTCATTAATATTGATGCTTCTCAGAGAAAAAAAAAACCTATATCTTTACTTATTCAAGTGAAACTAAATAATTTTCTCACCCAAAACAGCCAATAATGAAAGATCAATAACATTTTAGTGTGGAGGATGTTATTGGAGAGCGAAGAGTTCTCAGATAACTGAACCAACATCCTATTTTTACTTTCCATTTGGAACTGTGTTTCATTTACATATCTAATACCATTGGGAAAGGCTTGAACATCACAGCTGTCCATTCCCAACTCTGCTAAAATGCTAAAACATGAAGTTCATATATTAACATTTATAAGTGGCTGTGAAGCAGAGATAAGGTACTGATGATCAAAATCCACAATGCAGTTTCAATTCATAGCTGTTGTTACTTACATTGTTAACGTAATGCCTAAGAAACGTATGAATACCACATAATTTCATTTCTCAATTTTTAGGGGGCTTTTGCCAATTCAAGATCTCTCTCTCATTTTCTTTATAAAGATATATATATATATATATATATATATATATAAAAGTAAATGTGCCCTTTTAAAACCTAACCAGGCTCATGGGCCCGGTTTCCCGGTTTCAATGGCATATGCATTCACCAGCTGGACGGGACGCCA
>NC_068991.1:28583774-28586270 GCF_001194135.2 Octopus bimaculoides
ATATATATATATATATATATATATATGTATGTATAGGGTATAAAAAGGATAAGTTATCCTGGTGGATACCATATTATCTCACAAATTGGTATAGATGCTGGCTATCCACAATGCTCTAATTACATAGTACTAAAGCTTAAAGCTTCATTCATTGGGTAGTTCCATGTTCCTATTCAGAACTGCAAATATTCTGTAGAGTATATAATTGATAATGAAGAGGAGAGTGGGGATTTATTCACATCCAAAATTTTTCTACTAAAATGTTTTCTACAGAATATGTAACTCTGACCTACATATGTTTTGATTGCAGTGACTACACATTGCTCTGTATGCAATTATGCATTCTAGTAACCCAACTGGGTATCAGGCTAGGAACTATGGTTTGACAATCAATGAAATAGAAGCTACCCAAACAAATTTCTACATTAGCCTGGAAGTGAAAGATGTGAATCCTAAAAAGAGCAGTACTCAGAATGTCATCTATGTAGGAAAAAGTAATAGCTTAGAAGATAGACAAGAGAATTTAGAGATCACCTCTAGTGAAACTGAAGCGAAAACTATCAATGGAAGTAGTAGAACTATCAAATGCAATTGTGCAAAGTAGAGGGTCTGTCTGCTTAACTCTAATCATAGGTATAAAGATATCGTATACAGATGTAAGGTTACCTCAGAGAATAGGGAGTACTTCTATATAGGAGCTAGCTCATGTTATATTAAGCAAAGAATTGCCAGTCATTTAAATATAGGAACAAAATGAATACTACTAACTTTAGTAAACTAATCTGGGCACTAAAAGATAGTAACAAAATCATATTTCATTGCTTGGGAAATAATTAGTAAGGCAAAACCTTATAGAATAGGTGATAATAGATGTGACTCTTGTATGGAAGAAATGTACCAAATTTTCACTTCTAAATTTACTCTTATAAGCACAAGACAGAAACAGGCTCTAAGATGTCCACACTTGAGAAAATATATGTTTAAATAGTTTCAAGAAACACAACTGACCATCTATAGTAATTATGCTAATTACAAAAACGATTGTAATAATGATATTTATACAAATAATACTGCTACTACTACTAATAATAATAACAATAATATCATTTGAGGGTATAAACCCAAAATAAGTAAAATACCTCAGAATAAATAATGTATTTGATGCAGCAGCATGCAAACAAAACTGCTACAATTAATTGAAATCTGAATAAATGTTTTAAAATCATGCTTCAACCGTAATACCAGTAGAGGTGTTTATAAGACCAGAATTCCTCCATTGGATTTAAAAATAACGCTATCACCTTCAACTGTATACCAACACAGGACACTTGTGTGAATCAGTTCACTTTGAAAATGTCATGAGTGATGGAGCCTTGGTGAAATTGCAGTGACTAGAATGCATAATTGCATACAGAGCAATGTGCAGTCACTGCAGTCAAAATATATATAAGTCAGAGTTATATATGCTGTAGAAAACTATTTAATAAAAAAGTTTTAAATGTGAATAAATCTACACACACACACATCTGTATTATTAATATTTGGCAGAAGTAAGAGTGACTCAAGGGCCGAGAATTTCATACATTAGCATTTATCTAACTAGTTACAGATTTGTAATTAGTTACTTCTGCCAAGTATATACAAAAAATATAAAGAAGTGGGTGCTGAAAAGTTTCTGACTTTAAGGGTATCATGAAAGCCCTGGCTGGAGACCCACCCTTCCAAGTTCTTTTACATGGCTTAGAAAAACTGAAGGACTGCTGCAATAAGTATGTGAATCTGAGAGGGGAATATGTTGTATAAAGTCATAATTAACTGATTCTCCTGTATTTCTTTTACCCAAAGCCAGCAACTTTTCAGCACCTTGTCATATATATTTATATTTTGTATTCTTTTTCCTGCTTGCATAATCAAACTCATTAATATATATCATCATCATCATCGTCTAACGTCTGCTTTTCATGCTAGCATGGGTTGGACGATTTGACTGAGGACTAGTGAACCGGATGGCTGCACCAGGCTCCAATCTGATCTGGCAGAGTTTCTACAGCTGGATGCCCTTCCTAACACCAACCACTCCGAGAGTGTAGTGGGTGCTTTTACATACCACCGGCACAAGGGCCAGTCACGCAGTACTAGCAACGGACACGCTCAAAATGGTGTTTTTTATGTACCACCTGCACAGGAGCCAGTCCAGCGGCACTGGCATTGACCTCGCTTGAATGATTTTCTAACGTGCCACCGGCACAAGTGCCAGTAAGGCGACACTGGTAACGATCACACTCAAATGGTGCTATATACATTCCACTAGCACGGAAGCCAGACAGCTGCTCTGGCAATGATCACACTCGGATGGTGCTGTTAGTGCTCCACTGGCACAGGTGCAGGTCATCGAATATGGTTCAATTACAATTTCGATTTCACTTGCCCCAACAGATCTTTGGAAGCAGTTTAGTGTCCAATGAAGGAGAGGTTGGCATGGGTGCCAGTCGTCGA
>NC_068991.1:28586280-28588768 GCF_001194135.2 Octopus bimaculoides
GATACGAATAAGTGAGCTGGCTACACTTCTGACAGAGGCCACAGATTATGCTCTTACTTGGCTTGCCGGGTCTTCTCACGTACTGCATATTTCCAAAGGTCCCGGTCACTAGTCATTGCCTTGGTGAGGCCTAAAGTTTGAAGGTTATGTTTCACCAACTCATCCCAGGTCTTCCTGGGTCTACCTCTTCCACAGGTTCCTTCAGCTGCTAGGGTGTGACACTTTTTCACACAGCTATCCTCATCCATTCTTGCCACATGACCATACCAGTGCAATCGTCTCTCTTGCACACCACAACTGATGCTTCTTAGGTCTAACTTTTCTCTCAAGATACTTACACTCTGTCAAGTATGCACACTGACATTACACATCCATCGGGCATACTGGCTTCGTTTCTTGTGAGCTGGAGGGACAGTTTGACAGGAGCTGGCCAGCTAGAGGGATGTACAAGGCTCCAATTGTCTGATTGGTATGATTTCTATGGCTGGATGCCCTTCCTAATGCCAACCACTTTACAGAGCATACTGAGTGCTTTTTACACGGCACTGGCACAGGTGATTTTTATGTGGTACTGATACATCATCATCATTTAACATTCATTGTCCTTGCTGGAATTGGTTGGATGGTATGATCAAAGCTGACAAGCTGGGGAGCTGCGTATACATATATACACATAGATATACATATACATATATACATATACATATACATATATATATATATATATATATATATATATATATATATATATATAGCAATAAGAAAATGGAGGGGAGTATGAGGTACTCATCAACTTGCAGACACTATATTCCATTGATTAATCTGTTTATTTTATAACCAAAATGACAATAAAGACAATATACAGACACTTATGACATACCATGTCATATCAACAATTAAGATTTCAAATTTAATGGACATCTAGCAATTGGAGAAGGGACATACATATAAAGTTTTTCATCTAATGACATAATGTAATAGGTTTGTACTATAAGTGGTTGGGTTGGTCACCACTAAAACACCAGCTTGAGCTCCAACTGAAAGAAGGCGATGTTGAAGCTGCCTGTCAAAGATGGCTAGTAGTGGTTCATTGTTGAGCAGGTAGATATACAATAGAAACAGAGAATGAACAAGCAAAGCATGGTGTATCACTTTAAAGTATTTGATTTATAATTTAAACATACAATTGACATGCTTAGCTATTCTAGAAATAGCTGTAAGAGACTTTACATATTTACTATAACTACTCTGCTCTATGTTTAAAACCTAAATGCTCTTTAGCCTCATCAATATGCTGCTGATCACCCAAAAGGCATATCTTTAACTTGGGTCATGGAATATACACAACTTTACTGTACCAGAAAACTTCTTATCTTTCTGATTACTGTAGTTCTTCAGGGTAATTTGTAGATCTAAGTTTTAATTAAAGCATTTTCTACTTTAATGATGATCTCAATGAGGGTGAAGATAAATACCAGTAATATACAGGATCACATGCGTGTATGTGTGTGTGTGTATGTGTACATTTGTGTCTCATACCTAATGCATATATAGCATATACAGTATTGAAAGGCATGATGCTGTAGTTTAGTCTAAGAGAAAATCTTTTCGTAGACATGTTACGTTAAAAACACAATATATATTGTAGCATGACAAACGTCCTAGCAGTGACTGATGAGAACATCAGATGTATTTCAGCCTTTTTATGCCTTGTCAATACCCCATCATCACATGCCTAGATGAAATTTGTGTCCACCCACCCACTTGATATATAACAAACAGGAAATAATATATTCACTGATGTTGCAAAAAACCTGCTTCACTGAATAAAATTCAGTGTACACAAATAAAACAGCATCATATAAATACAGCTGTTTGTGTACAATACACATCATATATGTACCTTTGAAAGGCATCATACTGTTGATTTTATTTAAAGTGTCTAATGTCTGGTGTCCCCATGAGTCACTGCTGGGATGGTGTTTGTCTCACCCTGATTTATATTGTGTTTTTAACACATGATTATGAAGAGATTTTCTCTCAGACATACTTTTCAATGGTATGCATACCTTAGGTGTGGTATATAGAGGGCTATTTTAATTTAATGCTATTTCGATTACTTGCGCATAAAGTGTGTGTGTGTGTGTGAGTTCTATCTTATTTATGCTATTCAGCATTATTATTATGCGTTTGAGAATAAAATATTTCCATATCTGTATATTTCAATACATCTCAATGCTTCTAAAAAAGCAAACTTCATTTGTTTACATACTTCATAATTTCACATATAGCGTCTATAAAAGCTAAATTTATAAGTTCAAAAATTGCAGACGAATTTGTTAGGAGCAGTTTAGCTTAAAGGTAAAGCACTATGACTGGTAATCACAGAGACGTGAGTTTGAGTTTCATGGCTGGCTGCTAACAAATTTTTCTGCAGTATAAGGATGTTCTCTCCCATATATGCTATTCAGCATTATTATTTCCATGT
>NC_068991.1:28589363-28590127 GCF_001194135.2 Octopus bimaculoides
TATATATATATATATATATATATATATATATATATATATATGTATGTATGTATGTATGTATGTATGTATGTATGTGTGTGTGTGTTTGTGTGTCTGTGTTTGTCCCCCCACCACATCGCTTGATAACCAATGCTGGTGTGTTTATGTCTCCGTAACTTAGAAGTTCAGCAAAAGAGACTGATAGTATAAGTACTAGGCTTGCAAAGAATAAGTCTTGGGGGTCAATTTGCTCGACTAAAGGCAGTGCTCCAGCATGGCCACAGTCAAATGACTGAAACAAATAAAAGAATAAAAGAATATATATATAGGTGTGTGTGTGTGTGTACATGTGTGTGTGTATATATATAATTTAGAGAAAAGAACCAAAGTTCATGAACTCATCCATGAAAATCCACAGTCACATATAGAAAAATTTAATAGGTAAATACACTAAAAAGAAGTATAATAGAATACAAAGTAATAATCATAAAATAATATTATTTTATTATTTTATTATTATTATTTTATTATTTTATGATTATTACTTTGTATTTTATTATACTTCTTTTTAGTGTATTTACTTATTAAATTTTTCTATATGTGACTGTGGATTTTCATGGATGAGTTCATGAACTTTGATTCTTTTCTCTAAATTATATATTTATATATTATATACTGTGAAACTTAATTTAATTTTAATTTTTGATAAATTGAATTTAATTGAGTTTTTAACCTGTACATTTGGATTCTTATCCCTAATATTATCATCATCATCATCATCATCA
>NC_068991.1:28590676-28591859 GCF_001194135.2 Octopus bimaculoides
ATCCTCATTCATTCTCACCACATGTCCAAACCAGCGCAATTGGCTCTCTTGCACACCACTACTGATGCTTCTTATGTTCAGCTTTTCTCTCAAGATACTTACACTCTGACGGGTATGCACATTTACATTACACATCCAGCGGAGCATACTGGCTTCGTTCCTTGCGAGCTTACGCATGTCCTCAGCAGTCACAGCCCATGTTTCACTGCCATGTAGCATGGCTGTTCATACACATGCGTCATACAGTCTGCCTTTTACTCTGAGTGAGAGTCCCTTTGTCGCCAGCAGAGGTAAGAGCTCTCTAAACTTGGCCCAGTATGTATGTATGTATGTATGTGTGTATTCCTAGCAGTGGGGAGTTAGAAGCTTCACAGAAAGGAAAATGGCAACATTATTTAAAAGATTTGCATTTTCGAGCTCAAAGCTGGGAAGAGTAATAAGGAGGATACAGGAGGCAGTCGACAAAGCCAGCTTCTATATATGACTGAAACAAGAAGACCCAAAATGGCTCGAAAGCCATAACATGCCGACTGGGAAATAGCATTGCTAGGTGAGACTGGCTGGCACTTAAGCAGCACTTCTGCTTGACAGGTGGGCCATGGGAGCGATCTTGTTCATTGCACACCCTCCTCTCTGTTGGTTTGAAAGCTTGTACCACCAGACATCCAGTCAGCTCTGGCTGCTGGAACTGAAAATAACCCAAAACTGTTGGAAGGTAGGTTTAGAGAGGGCGCGGGCCAAAACTACACATCCTTCCTCTCCATTGGTCAGTTGAAACTTTGATAGTGTCATGTGACAGTTATCTGGTACTTGGTGCTGGAGCCTACTGGCAAGTATTTAAAGGGAAATTTGGCAGGATGGTCATTTGCCTGCTGACATTTGTTGATGCTGCATCGAAGAAACCAAAGAACAAAAGGCCAAAGAAAAAAGGAGAAAGAAAAAATGCACTTAACACTAGAGCAGAAGATGCCTCTGAAAGTGGGTGGGGATGGTGAAGAGAAGTAGAGGCCGAAACCGGACATGGTTCCTCCTGATGATGTCTTTAGCCACTGGATCTTATAAAAGAGCTATTGAGGTAGTGAACCACGAAACGTGGTTGGAATTCCTATATATATATATATATATATATGATTATATGTATTTATTTTCTCTTAACATTTAACTCCGACAAAATAATTTGGTT
>NC_068991.1:28592115-28595845 GCF_001194135.2 Octopus bimaculoides
CATAAACAACCTTGCCCGGACTTGTGCCTCGGAGGGTAACTTTCTAGGTGCAATCCCATGGTCATTCATGACCGAAGGGGGTCTCAGAGATATATGGATCAAAACAGTTTGATTCAAACTCCTTGGCACTCTGAGTTTCAAGTGTGTCACTTGACTTTGACCATTGGGTGACATAAATCTGTTGGCCAAAGACTAGCAACATGCTTGAATCTCAGGGTACCAAAGAGTTTGAATCAAACTGTTTTGATCCATATATCTCTGAGACCCCCTTCGGTCATGAATGACCATGGGATTGCACCTAGAAAGTTACCCTCCGAGGCACAAGTCCGGGCAAGGTTGTTTATGGAAGGCCAGCAGTCACCCATGCATACCAGCCTCCTCTCTCCACATCACTGATACAGCTTGGCACCAGTGATGTCGCAACTCATTTCTACAGCTGAGTTAACTGGAGCAACATGAAATAAAATGTCTTGCTCAAGAACACAACACGTAGCCCGGTCCGGGAATCAAACTCATAACCTCACGATCGTAAGCTCAACACTCTAACCACTGAGCCATGTGCCTTCACATATATGTGTATATATATATATATATATATATATATACACACACACACACACACACATACACACATACATGCACACATAAATATATAAAATCATATATGCATGTATGTGTGTATATGTATATATATATGTGTATGTATGCACACATATACACAGTGAGTTTCTGCATAACTTCCATCTTTCAGATTTCACTCACAAGGCATTGGTTAACTCAAGGCTAGTAGAAGACACTTGTTCAAGGTGTCACACAATGAGATTGAACCTAACATCATGAAATTACAAAGTAAACATTTCTTCATGGCACACCCATGCATCTGCCCAATTTACTTCTGAACCACACATCCCTGCATCTGCACAATTTACTTCTTAATTACACAGTCAGGTGTCTGCCTGATTAACTTAACTCTAATGACTTTGGCAAATGCGCAACAGTCATAACTTTCAATATCCTTCTTGTTTCGTAATACGTAAATATCTTACTGACAATTATATTACATAAACAAATATGATATAGGAATATAATTTCTCTAATTTTAGTAAACAAACAGGTTAATTTCATATTGTTGGTATTCAATTTTTACTGTATCACTGATGTTTGGTTGATGGTAGATACAGTAGCATGTTAGACAAACACTTGAAGTATTTAATTACACAGTTCTCTGTTTTGAATTTCAATTTACCCTTGGGTAGCCTTAGGATTTTGAAGAGTGAACTAGATGTTGGTGGAAAGTAGCCAAGATAGACAGAATTATATTTATCCATTCTTATCTTGTTCTAGCAGATTTGAACGTGAATATGTTCTGCTGCAGTATTTCATCTTTGGAGAGCAACTCTTTTAGATACTATGTGTTGACAACCCACATTATTCAGCAATGTAGGGGGTAGGGTATGTAAAAGAGTAGGGTACATAAGTGGTGTTTTATGTGTTGTTAACACAAATCATCTAAAAGAAGGTTAAACATCAATGCTCTCCTTAATCGAAATGCAACAGTGATTAGCATATTCATGTTCAAATCTGCTAGAATATATTAAGAGTGAATAGATTCTTCGTTGTTTTGATTCTCAGTTTGGTGTGCTCATGATTATTTGATAAGCAAAAATCATTATGCAAACACATTCAGATTAGTGTCCTCATCTTCATTCTTTTAGTCACAATGTTTCAGACATTATACTCTGTGGCCTAAAAAGGATGCTAGAAGTAGGTCAACATTGTACCAGTCCCAAGTTGTCTCCATTCTTGTCAGGTCAATTCTAATCTAATATATTTTATCTGAATTCCTGAGAATGAAGAATTATCATTATTGTGATCTTATACTGTATCTATGGTTAATGATTGTATTTTAGAGCAGTTAGAAGACACTAATAGTTAGAATGTGAATGAGAGAGAGCAATGTTAGTGCACATTACAATGGTGGTCTCATCACTGGTAACTGTCAATCAAAGAAATGTGAACAGATGATGCTCATAGTTTATGTGTCTTAGTCTTTTCATCTTTGGCTTAATCACATTTTTACAGCTTCACTGAGGAAGTCTTATAAGCCTCAAACACGTTCTGAGTTGTCTCCCAGTTATTGAGTTGATAATGTCTTTTCTTTACCACAAAAGTATTTCTAATAAGATTTATGCTATGCTAAATATGCTACCACGAATTTAACTATCAATTTTCATGAAGATGGTATCTTTTGGTAATTAGTCTCAATGATTTAGGTTTCTTTCTAAAGATTCCTTTAGAGTTAATAAAATAGATACTAGTAAAATACTGAAGATTGATTCAATAGATTTATGTCACCCAAGAAAAATTGGCCTTATCCCTTTCCAAGACATTGTGTGATCTACATACTGACTTTTCCCTTACAGTTATGCCTATGGTAACACTCACGGACACGCTAGCAACATTGCATTTGCACACAGGATAAAAGTGAGGGAGCGTCTATGCAGTCACTCAACCTGCTCTAAATAGCAGTCAAATCTCCCACAAACCTATGATGTTAGGGCTGAAGTTGGGATTAAACAAAAGCCAGTGACAAATACATGGTGCATTTATGGACTTGGTAAGAAAGACATAACTAAAACTGATATAGAAAATATCCTCACTCCAAAACCTGTAAAGGCTCAAGTATTGTTTTCAGTTTAGATATTGATTTATTGCTGAGTATTTTATTTCACATGGCACTTTACAGTAAAAGTGATAGACAGACAGACAGATAGATAGATAGATAGATAGATAGATAGATAGATAGATAGATCAATAGAAAGACAGAAAATGAGAAAGAGAGAGAGAATACAGTAGTTTAAGCCATATATAACAAATGGACAATCGACAAGTGTTAATTCCAACTAACAAGAGTGTCATAGTTTATTATGCTAGCAGAACATTTACATAAGAAACTGTCATTGAGCCAACATAGACAATGACACTTTAGCTGTTTTAGCAGATAAAATCTGTCTGACCTAGAATTCATTTCAAAATGAAATTCAAAATCTTAATTCTGCACACACACACACACACACGCATCTACACACAAAACAGTGAAAAAAATGAACAAACAAACTATTTTTTCAATTATTTTCACTTCCAAACAAGATTATTTAATACACAATTAACTAAATTAATTTCTTTGAAATTTGTTACTTTTGTTTTACTTTAAATTTAATACAGCTGGCCGGTTCTAATAAATTTCTCCCTAAAATAATTTATATATTTTCTCTTCAGTTTCTTTTCTTTTTTTTTTTCTTTTTTTCCTTCTTTTGTTGTTTCTTTCATTTACAAAATTGTCAGCATTCAACTGAGATCACTTGAAAGAGATTCTGAAAGAAATCAAAAAGAAAAAAAGAAAATAATTGAAGATTCTAGTTAATTCTCAATATAATAGTATTAGTGTATGCTTCACTCATCTCTCCTCTACCCATGAGACAAGTGGTTCAATTTCTGCTGATAAAAAGCATAACAAATTCTTCAATATTTTTCTAGCAAATGTTATTGTTTAAATGTATTTATTATTTAAAACATTACATATAGTTATACAAAGCACTCATGTACATGGAGGTAAAATGATGATGATGATGATGATGATGATAACCATGGTGTATAAATATGTGTACATATATGTATATATATATATATATAAATATATATATGTATGTATATGTACACATATGTATAT
>NC_068991.1:28598706-28602108 GCF_001194135.2 Octopus bimaculoides
TGAATGGAAAGGAAAAAAGTTGGTAAATATTTCAGTGTGAATGCAAATAGCTATTACATGGTAGAAGGATATGCTAAAAAGAGCAGTCACATCTTCCCTTTCCTGGAAAAAGGAGCCGTTTACACTTGATTTTGATGTCACATTGGTTGAAAGCATGCAAAATAACCTGGAAAAGAAAAGAAGACCTGCAAAACAAACTTCGAGGTCCCCACCACCCCTCCCACCTTTCTTTCACAGAAAAAAGTGGCTTGCAGCTGGTTTGGAGATCAGATACATTGAATGCACCTGAAAAAACTGTGGAAAAAAATTATTCCACACCAAGGTACGAAATATTTACCAAAAGAATAAAACCTTGTACCGATTATGCATGTATCTTAATTCAAATTAATATACCTCATCTTGAAAAGTGGCAAAATTTTTGTTGGTTGCCATCTGGGATAATTTTAGTAACAAATCAAACAGGTAAGATGCATTAAGAATTTCAATTTTAGTGTCTATCCATAATATTATTGCTTTTACACCTGTTAGTTAAATTTACCTGCCCATAAAAGTCAAATTGACTCTGCAAGATCAGCTAAAATTAAATAACTATAATCTAGTGGTATATAAAGCACCCACTGACAAAATTTTTAATTTGTATGTAAAAAAATTTACAAAGTTACAAGCAAATATTGTGGATACCCCTCTTGACAGATTAATATAAACACTAAAGATGTTGTTAGGTGTTTTTTTTTCTTTCACACACACATAACACAACCTCACTCAGTTGGGACTACATGTGTGTTACTTTGACATCATCATTCCATAAAATGTGTTTATGGGGAGAAAAATATTGAAAAATATCAACAGATGTGTGAGTGAGAAAGAAATGAGGAGGGAGGTTTTGGGATGTGCTAGAAACAACAGCCAGATCTTCTTTAAATCACACATTTTCCTCTGAAATGATTAACAATTTTTAAAAATCAAAAATGTTTCTCTTACGGGTTTTAAGTGCGTAGTGAAAAAAAATGGCCAAGTGGGAGTAAAAAAATATATATTTTCAAAATTTTTTTCTTTTTTTCACAAAGAGATGCCTCCCGTCATTCTGAAGACTTTGGTGAAAAACAATGGAAAAAATCCCCATCAAAACAAAAATTCCAACTTATGTGGGCTGTCTGATCTGAAACTCCGTTTTCCAGAAACTCCCCCAGCCCCCTTCCAAAATTTTGCCTACAAATTTCTTTGTAATCATAATCTACACTGTCTGAAAGGTATTTGCATAAAATTTCATTAAAAAATACCGATTTTCCAGAAAGTTATGAGGAGAGGAAATGTCGGGTCCTGTGAATTTTCCGAAACTCCTCTCCCTAACCTCTTAGAAAATGTTTTTCCAACAAATCTTTACATACATTCAATCTACAGGATATAAACGATTATTTCGTGAAAGTTTCGTTAAAACATATCCATTTTCCTGGAAGTTATGAGGCAACAAAGTTGTTGGGGGTATTAAACTGTAGATATGCCTTTTTTCAATAAAAGTTAACTTTAACAGATTAATGTTAACTTCTGTTACGTTTTCGAAGAATTACAGGATTAATGATTAATGAAGTTAACTTTTCGATTAACAGTGCCCACCTATGTGTGTCTATATATATATATATAAAATCATCATCATCCTCATCATCATTTTCATCATTTAATATCCATCTTCTATGCTGGCATGAGTTGAACAGTTTACAGGAGCTGGCAACCCAGAGAGCTGCACCACGCACCAGTCATCTGCTTTGGCATGGTTTCTATGATTGAATGCCCTTCCAAACACCAACCACTTTACAGAGGGTACTGGGTATTTTTTACAAGTCAACAGCTCTGGTACCTAGCCAAGTGACATGTGAGACGAAGACTTCTCAGCTGGGAGAGGGAGTGGAACCAAGAGAAGTGGCTTTGTGCTAGGTGGGAGGGTAGAGTATAATAAAGATGTTTTACTATGAAGGAGATACTTGGCTAACCCAGTAGGAAAAAAGGAGAGGGGGGAGATACAATTAGGGAGAGATACAATTAGGGAGAAAAAGAAACAACCAAAGTGAGAGAGAGAAAGAAATTGTATTGGAGATACATCGGGGTGGAGAACAGTGGAGGGAGAGTATAAGTGATACAGAGGGGATAGAAGGGGATGTTCCATAAGAGTGTGAGGGGAGATGTTTAGAGAAGTGGAGGAGGTGACTGTAGCAAGTGATGGTGAGAGAAATTTGAGTGGCTGGGAGTGGGGTATGGTAGAAAAGTGAGGACATGGAGAGTGTGAGGATTGGCACATGAGAGAGTGGAGGGGCTTGCAGTGGGTGGTAATCATGGGTGGTGGGAATAAAAGGGGTATTGGGGAGGTGAGTTGTGAGAGAATTTTGGCAGAGGACAGATTATGTGAGTGAGCTGAGGACATGGCTGTAAAGGACATAGCAGTAAAGGACATGCCTGTATGTATAGATGCCCACGATTTTTCTTTACTTGATGTGTCTTCTCAAGCACAGCAAATCACTAGCAGTCTTGGTCCCTAATCATCTACTCTGTGAGGCTCAACATCTGATGAACATTTCTCACCACTTCATCCCACACTCCTGGGAGCTACCTCCTCCGCAGGTTCCCTTCACAATTAGAGATTGTGCATGTACACTGACATTTCACATTCAGCAGAGCATGTTGACTCCATTTCTTTCAAACCTTCACATGTCCTCTGCAGTCACTGCCATGTAACATAGCTGTTTGTACACAGGCACCACACAATCTGCTTTTCACTCTGAGAGAGAGGCCTTTGTTACCAACGAAGGACCTTTGTCACCAACACTGGTTGAAGCTCTCTGAACTTTGCATAGCTGGTTCTTATTCTAATGACACTACACTTTCAGAGCATCCTCCTCCACTGCTAGCTTGGTCACCAAGGTAATGGAAGTTATCTACTACTTCTAAAGACCCACCCCACTCCCACCCACACCAGACATTTGTGGAAGTCTATTTTCTGTACATTCCTGTGTCTAATGTACCTACACATCTGCCACACAAAGACTACTTTCTCTGT
This sequence comes from Octopus bimaculoides, assembly GCF_001194135.2. Classification (NCBI taxonomy): domain Eukaryota; kingdom Metazoa; phylum Mollusca; class Cephalopoda; order Octopoda; family Octopodidae; genus Octopus; species Octopus bimaculoides. The sequence goes on from NC_068991.1 coordinate 28,601,756, forward strand.
TAACCTTGTTACAATATTGTTGCACCTCATATGTGTCCATAGGTTACACTGAGTATATTGTATAGAATTTCAACCTATACCTTTTCTACATATCAAACAGGGCCAACCCCTTGAAAGGATTAGTAATTTGTCTACTTCCTATTTATTGGGACTTTGGTCATTACAAAATTAACTCTAAGACCCTTTGATTCCAGACCTTACTTCCACACCTAAACTTTCTTCTCTAATTCAAGTAGACATTCAGTCATAAGAACAAGGTCATCACTGTAGAGGAGCTCAAAAGGGCAACCAGTCTCACGTGTGTGTGTGTGTGTGTGTGTGTGTGTGTGTGTGTGTGTGTGTGTGTGTGTGTG
>NC_068991.1:28602149-28612781 GCF_001194135.2 Octopus bimaculoides
TGTGTGTGTGTGTGTGTGTGTGTGTGTGTGTGTGTGTGTGTGTGTGTGTGTGTGTACATTCAGGACTTTTAGGCTTCTGTATCAACAATTTGATGATCATTACATAGTTTTGGCTGGGCAAGTTTGATGTGCATGGCATTATTGATTACAAAAACATGAAAATCCTACATAACAAATGGACATGCCTTTTGAAATCAATGCTGCAATGCACAGTGGGGTAGCACAGCTGCAGACATGCATCAATCATTGAATTGTTGATGCAGTGACTTAATCTCCTGAATGCAAGTCTCCATATCTGTATCTAATTCTAGTCATCTATTTCCAATGATACTGAGTTCTACCTATTTTGTCATCGCATGTGGTTAATCTGTGTGTGTGTGCGTTTTCTCTTTTTAATCTTATACATAAATGGCAATTTCTGTCTGTCGATCTGTCAGTTGCCATCTTACTGCCTACCACAGTGAACCAATCTTGACAAAACTTTGCACACATGTTAAACTAACATCCAGTTCAATTATAAGCTAATTGAATTTCAATAAAAGTCTATAATGGTCCGCCTAGTGGGTTGGGCTATCATTTGATAAAATGAGAAGGGTGCAAAGAGTGTTAGTATGAGGGCAATGTGGTGGCCTAGTGAGTGTGGCTGATATCAGGGAAGAGGAAAACAGGCTTGTGTAAGCAACAAATATAGAGTGGCAGTGGGGTGTTAACGTTAATACAGCTGTCATTTATGGATATACATGTTATACTGCATACATACTTTCGTAAATAATTAGATACGTGCATATATATACACACATGCATGCACATACACATAACTAGCTTTTAAAATGCTGAGGAAGAGAAAGAAAGTGGGGGTGTAAGGAATATGTAGCGTTAAAGTGAGAGGAGATAGGTAGCTTTTCTGCTATCCATTGCAAAAAAACACTCACATACAGATACACACACACACACACATACATATATATATACATACTTACATGCATATGTCTACTATACATCATTTTAAACTTGTGATTACCTGTATATATGTTTATAAATGTGTGTATGTTTGTGTGTGTGTGTGTGTGTGTGTGTGTGTTTGTGTGTGTGTGTGCTTGTGTGTGTGTGTGTGTGTGTGTGTGTGTGTGTGTGTGTGTGTGTGTGTGTGTGTGTGTATGTGTGTGTGTGTGTGACGTCCTATAACTGTCTGTCTCTCTACTTTTGTAGGGTCTTCTCTGGTTCCTGTCACATATTGTGAAATTTTAAAATTACATCAAAATTTTCAAATTTGGTATATTGAAATAATTTTCCATGTTAAATCCAGTTTTGCTATTTATTTGTTCCAGAAAAATTGAAGGAAAATGTTACTGAGGTTTAAAGTTTAATCAGTTTTAGCTAATCAGAAAACAGGATTTGGAAGCTGGCATTTTCTGCATGATAGCTGTCTATCACAAAATGAAAACATTACAAGGAGGAATTCTTATTAAACAAACGAAAGCAAAACAATATGATGACCAAAGTTGTAAGTATTTCTGAAGTTTTAATAAGTTTTCATGAATAAAGTCATGTAAAACAGTTGAACAGATACGTAAATAATTTAAAAAGGAGAAAAGTCCTCAAAGTTTTTTTGCAAAAAACTGCACAAATCTGTCCTGATCAAGAGGCCAATCTGTTGGGGAAGATATGGTCTGACATAGAATAAACAAAACTTTATATAAGACATTCTATTGTAAAAATTGCTCAGCAATGACAGGCTATTCAGCTAGTTTGGAATAAATTTTGACTGGCCACCTGCTTGGTAGCAAGGTTGCAAAGGAAAGCATCTTGTTTTGTCCATTATCCTTTAAATATTAAGAAGGTTTTGTAAATTTTTATAGTCTCAGATATTGAGATCGCTTGTAGTGTATGAATTAAGGATCCCAAGTTCAGTCATACTTTGTTTCAAATGGGTTGATATGTATCCTGTTGCTCCAATTATGAGAGGTATGAAGCTGAAAGTCTATCTTGGGTATTCGATTTGCAAACTCCTTATAAATGATCCATAGATGTCCTCTTTCTCTTGTCTTCTTCTAAGTACATTGGTGTCCAGAGGGATGCTGATTCCCACAACAGAACAGATCTTTTCCTTGTGGTCTTACACAACAATATCTGGCTGATTGTGTTTTAATGGTGGCTGTTGGAGTTTTCAAGTTCCACCAATAATCTTTTGACCTATAGATTGAATATAATCAACTTCCTCTATAGGTGTTTTCTTTTTGGTTATCCTGTTCCAGACTGTCCAAGCCACTGCATCATGTCTCATGGGAAGATAATATCTGGAAGACATTCTCTCGCAGTTGGCAATAATGTAGTTGATGTCTTCAGTCTTAGTCTTGCATAGCCTACATTTGTTGTCCAGCAATGTTTTCTGCATTTTATGCTGTAGTACTTGGTAGGGATCTTGTATTCTTGAATTACATGAAAGTAGAATTTGAAGGGGGATGTCATAAATTTGTCAGTACTCCATGCCAAACTTTTGACATCATCAGTCCCTTGTACAGTTCGTGTTTTTTCATGCCAAAGTACCCATGTACTATCTACTTGGTAAACTGGTCTATTTTTATATTTTACTCTTCTGATAAACAGATTTTATCAATGCTCCTTGGGGAGAGATCTGTATCAGCTTTTATATAATACTTTTCCTTGAGTTCATTAGCAATCCTAATTATGTTGTTGATTTCATAGTCACAAACTTGAGCAAGATAGTTTATTGGTCTCTTTCTTCTGCTGTAGATGTTGTTTCAATGCCACAATACTGCTTCATATGACATCAATACACATTTGAGACCCCAATCACCCACCTTGTGTGAGAGGTATAGCCTGTATACAACTCCATTAATATTGAAGTTTCCTATAATACTGAACAAGTTACGAATTCAAACATCATTCACATTAAGTTCTTGTGATAACCAATTCAGAAGGCCAAATGTAGGAATGATTACAGACAGTGCAATAAGCTTGTTGTAAGCTGAGAGTTCTGATGCCCATATTCTCTTTATTCTCCTAAAGCATTAATTCCTAGTCCTCTCCTTATTTGTGGTTTCATCATATTTGATATCCTCATCTTGTCCAAGATAACTATAATTGTCACCTGATTGTAGAGGTTGTATTGTGAAGCCATTCATTTTTAGATTTTCAGGAGCAGACACAAGTTTCTCACATTTTATTGTCAAAAATGCACGTTTGGACTCACCAAATTTCATTATGTAAGTAAGTATATTTATAGCAGAATCTGGTGCTTTAACCTGCGTTGAAATATTCTGAAGTTGCAGTCAGTTCATTATGTTACAGAATGATTATATTTATGGGTGTATATACATCCATCTATATTTGTGTGTGTGTGTGTGTGTGTGTGTGTGTGTGTGTGTGTGTCTTTTGCCAAAGCACTAAGTTATGGGGACATAAACACACCACCACTGGTCGTCAAGCAGTGGTGACAAATACAGGCATGGAGACACACACTTAGATATAGACATATATACATATATGATAGGCTTCTTTCAGTTTCTATCCACCCAAACAACTCACAAGATTTTGGTCGGCCTGAGGCTATAGAAGAAGATACTTGCCCAAGGTGCCACACAGTGGGACTGAACCCAGAACCATGTGGTTGAGAAACAAGTTTCTTACTACACAGCCACACCTGCACCTGTGTGTATATATATATATATATTTGTATGTGTATATTATTATCATCATCATCATCATCATCATCGTTTAACGTCTGTTTTCCATGCTGACATGGGTTGGATGGTTTGACTGAGGACTGGAGAGCCAGGTGGCTGTACCAGGCTCCAGTCTGATCTGGCAAGGTTTCTACAGCTGGACGCCCTTCCTAACGCCAACCACTCAGAGAGTGCAGTGGGTGCTTGTTATGTGCCACCGGCACAGGAGCCAGTCAGATGGCATTGGCGTCGACTATGCTTGAATGGTGCTGTTTACGTACAACCAGCACAGGTGCCAGTCAGGCAGCATTGGCATCAGCTACGACTACAATTTCACTTGACTCAACAGGTCTTCTGAAGCACAGCATATTGCCTGATGATTGAAGGATACTTTTAAACAGGCCAGTTATGCGACACTGGCATCGGCCATGGCTACGATCTCACCACTTAAAAGTGGATGTTGCATAAGAACACACAAATACTGAAACATTTACCAAGAGAGAAAAAAACTCTCATATGGTTTTGCAGTGCATAAATTGCACATCATATCAATCGCCAGCAGTAGACAATGACTGCTACTTCCTCTGCCAGGACTACCAGATCATGTGATTTCAGCCTCTTTTGGCCTTGTCAATGGTAGATACCTGAGCATGGGAAATAGCAGTAACTGCTGCACTAGCAATATACATAGAAATACAGAGCCCAATCAGGCTCTGGTCATGAGGATGAGGATGCTGCTGCTGCTGCTGATGATGATGATGAGCAGGAGGAGGAGAACAATGTTGATAAGAATGATGATGGCGATGATGGCAGCAACAATAATGATGAAAATGATGGTGGGGGAGGTGATGGTAGTTACAATGATGATGGCAATGATGATGACAATGATGATGAGGAGGAGGAGGAAGAGGGGGAAGAAGAGGAGGAAGATGAGGAGGAAGATGAGGACAATGATGATTGTACTGTAGATTGTTAGTAAACCTCATTAGATACCACCACCACAGCACCATACCCATTATCCCCACCACTACACTAGAAATATCCACTTAGACTATGCACAACACGCACTCTCTCTCTCTCACACACACACACACACACAGAGTAACAAGTTCTGTAATTACCCCCACCCCATTCCCTCTCCCCCATTTTTCAGTTGTAAACTTTTAGTAATCATCAGTATTACAGGATGTATCGCTGGCAGCTGGAATTGACTGAGTATATTTACACAGTTTTCATGAGCTTCAGTGTAGGATTTTTTGTATTCATGCATGCTTATCTGAGTGTGCGGGCGTGTGTGTATGTGTGTGTGTGTGTGTGTGTGTGTGTAGCTGCATGTTTCTGTGTGCGTGTTTGTGTACGCATGTGTGTATGTGTATAGTTGTATGTGCTTGTGCATGTGTGTATTTGCATGTGGTTGAAAGTTTCCGTGTGTTTGTGTATGTTACTGTTATTTGTGTGAATATATGTTTTTGTGTTTGTTTCTGTGTGCATATGTGTATTTGTGTGTGTTTGCATATATTTGTAAATACATTAACACATACATCTGTAGACATACATATATTAAACGCATATACAGGTACACACATACACGTAAACACACTCAGATGCACACACACACACACACACACACACACACACACTCATACAAATGTTCAGATATACACACTATCACACACACATGTGTACATACACGAACACACACAAATCCAGGCATACCCACTCTCTCTTTCTCTCATGCATACACGCCAATATCATACACACTCACACATACACACTCACACATACACATACTAGAGGTCCCATTTCCTGATGACATGGCAAAGACAGTAATGACACTTCTACTTCTATGAATTTACCAAGGAGAAAATGTGAGAATTAAATACTTTGATAAAATGTGTATTTCATGGTGATATACATACATGTAATTATGTGTTCGTGTGTGTATGTGTGAGTACAGGCACCCAAATACGCAGACACTCACAGAGACACATAGATTCATATATGAATGTATATGTGTGTGTATAAATGTATGTGTGTTTACATATATATATATATATATATATATATATATATTGATAGATAGATAGATAGATATACACACATACATACACACACACACACACACATACACAAGTATATTTTATATATACGTGTGCATATGTGTGTGTGTGTGTGTGTGTATGTATGTACAGACACATGCAAAGACATTTATATACAGATATGTGTATGCATGTGTATATGTATATCTATATTTGTGTGTATGTGTATATATATATATATATATACACACACATATATATATACATACTGGCACACATATATATATACACACGTGTGTGTGTGTGTGTGTCTGTGTATGTGTATGCGTGTAATGGTGGTAAGTGTTGTATTTAAATGAGGAAGTTGAGGTGAGATGGTGAGAAATTAAAGGCAATGAATGATGACAGTGATGACAGTGATTGTGTGATCACTGACATGACACTTGGAGTTGGTTCTCATCACCAAATAGGGTCATGCAGAGATTGGATGATGTCGCCAGTTATTGTTGTTGTTGTTGTTGTTGTTGTTGTTGTAGCAGTGGCAGTGGTGGTAAAGAGGGGAAGGTATAGCTCATGATCTATGTGTTATTTAACCCCAGTTCAACTGTGTACATACTCATGATCAAAGACGTTCCAAATTGTGACCACCACCACCTTCCTAATCATCATCATCAAAATTTAACGTTCATTTTCCCATACCTGCATGGGCTGGATGAGATTTGTTGAGGCAGATTTGTTGAGGCCTGTCATGTCGCCAACCTTCGCCTGTTTCCCCTTGGCTAGACATGTTCTTTTCTAAGAAGACTGGAAATGAACAGCCCCACTTGTAGGATAGTGGTGCTCAACTAAAGGCATATTATCAAGTAAAACAAGTTAATTGTATCAATATACTTTCTAATGTCTAGCTGAAGTATTCCCTGAATACATTGTTAACACAGACATTAACCACCCACTGTGAGTAGAGTGTGAGTATTAGCTCCACTGAGTATGAAGTGTGACTAATTTCACTACTGCATGTGAAGTGTGATTAATATCTCCATTGAGTGAGAAGTGTAACTAATGTCTTCACTGAGTGTGGAGTGTGAGTAATATCTCCAAAGCATATGGTAGAATATCTTCACCATGAGTGGAGTATAGCTATGGTCTGTACAGCGAGTTTTACTCACTGCCAATGTGAAATATGGAAATGATACATCAAAGATGTTCTTCAAGTTTAAAGAATGTTTGCCATACTTGAGCAATAAGACAATTACTGAAACAAAATTTCATATTCATTATCATAAATCGAGTTGCATTGTGGACACAATGTTTTTATGTTCTACCAGAGTGATAGGTGTGTATATATTTGTGTGTCTGTTTGAATTTGGTGTGTAGATAACAATAACCAGTGTGGTGAATGTAGAATGAAAGGTTGGGGGAAAGGATGTAACTCTTTTCTTACCATATTTCTGTTGAAATACATTGCCTTTAATTTCAATTAATTGTGAAAGTAAAGAAGAATTTTGTAAAATAACTTTGTTGTTATTAATCTGTTGTTTGGGATATGATTTAACATGAAGTTTTGATGAAAGGTTTTAATTCATCTTACCTTGAAACAGGAAGTTTGTATCATAAGATCAGTGGTGGTCTCAGGTGGACTGATACGGTAACAGTTAATTAAAGGGATTAGATTGAGGGGTAATTTTTACATATTGGTTTAAATCTTTACAGGCCCCCTGGTACCAATATGATTAATGTCACTAACACTTTGCTTAAACTGTTACAAGCCAACACCAGCACAAAAGACATAAGCAAGGGGAGAGTTCCAAGGAAGCGGTTTTCAGAAGAGGAAGGTCTGTGTGTTGTGATTAATGTGGGGAAAGGGAGCTTGAGAAGTGGATACCACATGAGTAATGAAAAATGGAGGGTCTGATTGGAGGTGGCATGAAACTAGCTAGCTCAGAGAAGGAGATGATGTTTCAGTAGCAGAGACAGGAGACAACATGTCCATGGGCTAAGGTCGGACTGTGTATGGGAGTGACTTTATGCCATGTAAAAGACAAAATAGAACATTGAGTATGTTTAGATGGGATTCACATAACTTTGGTGACTTCAAAGGGGTAGAGTCCATTAAAACATGTGTAAGGAACCCAGAAAAAGAGAAAAAAAAAGGATACAGTTTAATGGTATGTTAGAAGTCATAGAATATTGATGTTGATTATAGTGTATGTGTGTATGCCTGTATGTGTGTATGTGCTTATGTGTACACTGTAGCAGGCAAGTGAGAAGTTCTTAAGTTGTAAAATGTTAGCAGTTGCTCAGTAGTTTTGTATTTTATGACCAGGAAGAGAAAATCTAACTTTATTGTAATGTTGTTCAGAAATAAAATAATTCAGAGATGGAAAACAATAGATAAGTTAACGTAAATATGGTAGTGGACTGGCAGATTCAATGAACCAGCAGACGACAGGTCAGGAAGTATTTAGTTATACTTCTTTACATTCTGCTCCTGAATCTCAACAATATCATCTTTATTTTTCAACATTTTGGGGACAATAAATACAACACCAGTGAAATACTGGGGTTGATATAATGATATGCCTCTTCTTCACAAATCTCAGACTTTGTGTTTATGTTAAATAATCATATATTTAATATCTGAAGTCTCAAAAAGATAACTAGTAACAAATGAGGGTGTGAAAAATATTATATTAGTATATCATCATTAAAACAACACATAAGGGAGATAATTCTAGACATATTTCAGTATAAATCTGAGCTCATAAGCAAAACAACCTTCAGTGTAATGAGACAATTTGTAAAATACTAACAATCCATTGCATATATTTTCTTTATCACACTGCCTATTTCTAGTTATCTCATTTGAATATACATCTTATCTAAACATGTATCTTATTTAAATATGTTCACACTAATTTACTGATTATAAAACACTTGTTGCCTATGAGTCAATGAGAGAGCTTTTGTGTGGTCACTTACCTTTCTAGAAATAACAGCTAAATTTCCTTCAAGTCATAACCTATTCACTTAAATAAATGAAATTGATGTTGGACAATGTAGTCTCTGCTATACATAAAAATGAGATAGTCATGTTCTGGAATGGCTTTGAACATGCATTTACTGACTTGTGGCTAAACAACAATGCTTTCAGTTATCTTATTTATTATTAATATTATTACAAAATATTATTAATTATTATTACTAATACTAATAATTAATAGTTGGCATGCCGGGCAAAATGTTTAGCAGCATTTCATCCATCTTGTCGTTCTGAGTTCAAATTCTGCCAGGTTTGACTTTACCTGTCATCCTTTTGGGATTAATAAAATAAGCACCAGTTGAACACTGGGGTTGAAGTAATCAACTAGTCCCCTCCCTCAAAATTCCAGGCCTTGTGTTTTTAGTAGAAAGGATTATTATTATTACGAAGGCGGCAGAATTAAAAGCAATGGCAGAATCGTTTGCACACCAAGCAAAATGTTTAGCAGCATTTTGTCTATCTTTACATTCTGAGTTCAAATTCTGCCAGAATATGATATAAGTACCAGTTGATATAAGTACCAGTTGATATAAGTACCAGTTACACACTGGGTCGATGTAATTGATTATCCCCCTTCCCCAAAATTTTGGGCCTTCTGCCTATAGTAGAAAGGATTATTACTATTATTACTACTAAGGTGGCAAACTAGCAGAATCATTAGCATGCCTGGTAAGAAGTTTACTTTCCAACCATATGGTTCTGAGTTCAGTCTTCTAATATTGCCTCAGTCCAACCAAAGTCTTATGAGTGGATTTGGCAGGCAGAAACTGAAAATAGCCTGTCGTGTGTATATCTATATATATATATATATATAAATGAGAATTAGGGAAAAGAACCAAGGTTCATGAATTCATCGATGAAAATCCACTGTCACATATAGAAAAATTAATAAGTAAAAGCACATTATTATTAACTCTAGTTCTGAATTTAACATCTAAGTTTTAGTTTGAACTGCAGCAGCTTAGCGATAAGTATCGATTTTAACTTTGTTAAATGACTTTATATCATTGTTTGAAAAAAGAAATATGTATTTTTATATTATTCAATTGATTTTTAATGATAATTTTAGTCGATACCTTTTTTAACACTAAATTAATTAGAAGTAAGAGTATCATCTTAGCCTAAACTAAGACTTCAATTAGATTAGGGTTGAATTTTTTCCATTAATACTGTTTAATATTTCTTTCTATTTTATGCGATAAATAACTAGTCTTTTTATTTAATTTCTTTGATTATACAATATCGTTAATTGTTTTATTATGACTTAAGTTATATAAAGTTTAATCTTTCATTCATATTTTTATTTCTATTCCTTTTCTTTACACAATATTTTCACTAGACTTCTTTTAAATAAACGTTTTTAGTCTAAAATATTCTAGCTTAAACTATTGCATCGTTTAGATATGTACTAATTCTATCTTTATTATTTTAACCTAAAACTTCGTTCAAATTGTATTTTAAACGAAAAATTTGTTAAAGTTGGTTTTTGCATATAATATTCCTGTTAGCTTATATTATAATGGATGTAGGGTTGATTATGGAATGTTTATAATTTTGATATTTTTATTAATATTTTTCTATCTTAATATAATAAGTATTTTATATACATTCATTTGTTATTTATTGTTGGTTGATATATACATTCTTTTATCATTATTTTTGTGGTATTTTGACCTGAAGATTAGTTATATTTTTGAAAAGAATTGATTTTCGATAGTTTTAATCGATTTTAATCGATTTAAATTTTCTTTCTATTTGAAAATTGGTTATGAAACACGTGTAGTCGTTTTATTATCATTATCTTATGATATTTACTTTGTATTATATTATACTTATTTATTGTGCTTTTACTTATTAATTTTTCTAT